>NC_141032.1:35665000-35925000 GCF_052040795.2 Danio rerio
TTTCAACAGCCAGTTGCATATTTGTTTGTAAAATGCACCTCAGGACAATTAAAGCAATTCTAGCATTACAGCCCACCCCAGTCTCTGCCCCTTCACAGTTTCACTTTGTCCAAAAATATGAATTCATTCGTTTTCCTTTGGCTTAATCCAGTATTTTATCAGGGGCCGCCACAGCACAATGAAGCCAACCATTCCAGCATATGTTTTACACAGCGGATGCCCTTCCAGCTGCAACCCAGAACTGGGAAACACCCATAAACTCTCGCATTCTCACACACACACACACTCATTCACTACGGCCAACTTAGTTCATATAATTTACTTATACCACATGTCTTTCGATTATGGGGGAAACCGGTTCACCTGGAGAAAACCCACACCAACACGAGAGGAACATACAAACTCCACAGAGAAATGCCAACTGGCCCAGCTGGCACTCAAACCAGCGACTCTCTTGCTGTAAGGCACTAGTGCTAACCACTGAGCCAACGTGCTGCCCCAAGAATATTATTGGATATGTTATTGTATTGAAGTTAGAAATGTCAAGATATCACCTCATAAATATTGCCTCTGATCATCCTGTTCGCTCATTATGCTGAAAATGTAGTGCGAGTTCTCCCCACTGAGCCCTATTTTGACTTCAGTTGCTCTAATCCAGGATTTGGAAGATAATTCCATTGTGTGTGTTTAGCGTTGCACCCAAGGATTGTTTCTGATACTGAGTCGGTGCATGGAACATAATGTAATCAGGATATATTTTCCTGGTACACAATTTGCATTTTGATTGTGTAATTAGTTTCTTTTTAGACCACGCAAGTCCAGAAAGGCTGAGATCACACTGAAAAAAAAGCTGGGATTCAGAATCTATCATATAGCTGGAGATGAAGATGCAGGATTTAGAAGAAATGTAAAACAAGGCATTTATGATTGAATTGTATATTACAGGGTGAAACTGATAAGAGAGGGGTTTTATGTAAAGTTTGCTGTTTGTGTCACTGATCTTATGTTTTTGATGTTTTTATTTGAGGAACAAGAAACGTGAAGTTCAAAACTTCATATGGCATTGATCTTTAGTTCTGTTTTGGTTGCGAACTCAGGCGACCAAAATTTTATGTCAATTTATTATCTAATACCAACGGCAGCTGACATCCAATACCAACGTCAGCTGGCTTAGTTGGTTTTAGGCTATGACATTAACTAATTAATATCAAACATCATTTTAACATCATGATATGACATGCATACAACGTCAAAGTCTAACATTAGTCAACTTTTATCTTTGGTTGGTTTTGTTGCGTAAACACCTAACTGAAATTCAACATCACTTTAATGTCGTGTGACATCAATACAATGTTAAAATCTAACATGAACAGATGTTGATCTTTGGTTAATGTTAGGTTTTGGCATTAACTAACCAAAATCCAACATTTTGGCGTTGGAGTCTGACCTCAAACTAACGTTGGGTTCTGTCGTCAACCCGATTTTTATATACAACTAAAATTCAAAGTTAGCCTGACGTTAGAGTCCAATGTCAATTTTACATCTGTGTGACGTTCGCTGCCTGCTGGGACAGCTCTGCCCAAAATGAAAATTTACTCATTATTTACTCACCCTTAAGTAATTCTAAAGCTCTATGGCTTTTTTTCAGTTAAAGGGAAAATATTTTGAAGAATATTAGGCCCACTCCCAATTCTACCCCTTAGCCCTTCCCCTTACCCCTACTCTCCATTTGTGTGTTCACATGAAGGGGTAGGAGTGTCCCAATTCTCTTTATCTTGAAGGTGTAGGGCTAAGGGGAAGGGCTAGATAATCCTCAAAACTTTTTCATGACCACACTCGAAACCAAGGGGCATGAAAATTTCCCAGAGTACACCAGCTACAATGACAGCTGCACACGGAAGTAAGGAGATGCACAAATTACTTTAGATGCACTAATTATTTTTTTGTCATTATTACGTATTTTTACAACAGACAAGCACATGTTTTAATACATTCATAACCACTTTGTGTTTTACCGTCATTCTTTTAAATAACAAACGCTAAAATAAACACCGCTAAATTTCGTTATCTACAATCCCTAGTAGCAACTTACACTCAAATTTTTTTTTACTTGTTCAAACTGCTGAATTAAAATGAGCTGAAACAACACAATTCTTGAGATTTCATTTGGGACGACTTAATTTTTTTTATGTTTAATCCATATGAATTTGTTCGAAGTGTCAAGTTAACTTAATCGATTTGTGTTTGGACACCATGGATGAATTGTGGAACCCAGCATTTTTTAAAGTGCATTTATAATAGTCCTACAACATTCTTTCACATCTGACACAATGACACAGGAACACCCTGTCAGAAAAGTCTAGCATCTGGGAATGAGCATTTAACAGTGTCGGGTATAATGTTAATGTTGTTTTCGTTTGTTTACATTGATGAATATGGCCACAGTGTAAATGCACAGTACAGTTACGATCTTGTTGCCACATTAGATCGTATTGATAACATAATACATGTCTTGAGTGATTTCCTGAAGATAAATACCATAAAATAATCCAATAACTAAAGCAGTCACAATCATCAATCTCATAGGAAGTAAGAGATCATGATGACAGATTATGACGTGTGCAGGTGCTGTAGTTGTGTTCCAATTCTTAGGAGTAAAATTTTAAGCCCGTTCCCTTCACACTCTGTTTCAAGGGCCAAGGGAAAGGGGTAGGGGAACAAAAATAGACTTGGGATTGGGCCTTAGAAACAGTTAGCCACTAACGTCTTTAATAGGATCAAAGATACTATGAAAGTCAATTGCAAAATCGTTCCAAAAGGTTTTGTTCAACAGAGGTAAGAAATTAAAATAGGTCTGGAAAAAAAAGTGGAGGATGAGAACAAAAACCTGAAAATGCTCTGTGGCTTTTTTTCCACTTTCACTGTTATGATAATTTGGTTTAATAAACAAATAGGTAACAGTTGTAAATAGATTATTATTATTATTATTATTATTATTATTATTATTATTATTATTATTAAATGAGTATTTTGCTGATAATGAAATTTGGAACTGATTTCTTTTTATTTTTATATTGAATATTTAGTAGGAATTATTCCATTTAATTTTCCATTGCTGTGCTTCAAGAGTTCACACTTAGCTGATGATTGATTACAAAGCTTGTTTGGCATGCTGTCCCAGCAGAGAGCTCTGAGCTCATACGATCCTCGAGTCCGGGGCTCCCTCCCGTTTGCAAGGCGAGAGGGGAGTTTGAGCTGAGGTAGATCTTGAGAACTCCCCTGCTGTAGCAGCTAATGAACAGATAGTGATTGCGCTTAAGAGATAACTATTTACTAGGAGCATGTCTATGGTGCCGCTTTGGATTAGTCAATTAACTTAAGTTGCATGTTTTTGGATGGTGGGAGGAAACCGGGGAACCCAGGGGAAACCCACGTGAGCACGGGGATAACGTGTAAACTTCACACAGAAACATCGACTAGCTAACCACTGGGTCACCATGTCACCCATCTAGGAAAGGAGTAGGAGTGGAAGGGGGGATTCTTCAAAACGAAGATGGCTGTTATATTGAGCTTAGGGTATTTATAGTGGCTTAGGAATCGTCTGATTGGTGAATCATAAATTGAATAATGCAAGGCCGGCTGCAAGCAATTATAAGCACGTGATCCTTTCAAAATGAGTTTCTAAATAAACTTCTAAATAAAATTACTTAAATATAATTTAGAAAGGAAGTGAACTTTATGAATTTATAAAAATGCAAAATAGAAGCCTTTTTACTAAAGGTCACAAACATGTGGAGCCCACTGTACTCTACTGTAATGTACATGTCAAAGCAAACTGCATGCAGATCAACAGCATCCAGTGCAAATCAACTGACGTTTTCTCTCTTTCTCTTTACACTTGTAGTAAATATCAAGCTAGAAGACAACGGAGAAGAGCATCAGCTAAAAAGGAACAAAAAAGGATCAAGGAAGAAGAGTGTCAATGAAAAAAAAACATACAAAAAGAAGTTAAGAGGAAATCCTTACACCGAGGCTGTCAGGAGAAGGCATTATATATCTCTGTTGGGACGCGAGACTGACACAGCCAAGCTGTGGATGAAAAAGAAGGGGTTTAGCTTTCACCTGGGACAGCCTTTCGGGGTGGAGGAGGAGGAGAGGTCATCATAAAACTTTTTATTTTTCTAAACTTTTTTAAGTTTATGGTTTCCAAAAAGATGAAAAAGATGAGTGTATATATCTATATAGCGATATATATGTATGTATAAATATGTTACAAAAAAAAACGAAGCTAAGAAAAAAAAATAGTACACAACTAGCAACAGAGTGATGAGTTAGCGCTGTAGGAGGGGGTGGGGGTGGGGGGTGTACAAATGTTGATCCTTCACACCCCCCACCCCCCTCCCACCGAAAACCTCCTTGTCCGGCCTGCGCCAGGAGGGTCAAGGAGGGCCGACATGATTCCATGTGGCCCCTCTTCATCCAAAGCCTTTGAATATATGGCACAGCTGGGTCTTCCATCAGTAGGTTTCGTCATGTGTTGAGCCCGGAGGGAAACAAACGGCCTTTACTCGCTAACATCACAGGCAGTGATCCTTCTAGATGGCAGACGAACTTGCATGGGACTCCAAATTTTCCACTTACAGGTTGATATTCAGGTGTCGCATGGAACGGGACAAGAGAAGACACTGTAAATAAAGCGGTCAACATCAGTTCTGAAGCGCTGTCATCCCGCTGTTGTTTGTAGCACAATACGAATCGGCCCGCCGGCAGGTTTTACTGGGATGTGTGCGTGTGCTTGTGTGTGTGTGCGCGAAAGAGGGGAGGGGGGAGGGGGATGTAGTGTCGTGTTGGGTCGCAGCGGCCCCGGAGCCCAGGGCTACCAAAAAGCATTTCATTGTAGTGTTGTGGAGGTGGCCGTGCTGTGTAGTAAACACTTTTGTATGTGGTGTCATGAGGCTACAAATTAAGAAAATTGGAGCTGTCTTCTCGGTATTGTCACGGGAGTTTCACAATCCATCTTGAAAATGGGTTCCTGCCCGCTGCAAGGTGGAAAACGACGTGCCAGTTTAGTCATAGGGTGTGCAAGCAAAGTTTTATTAAAAATCGATTACCTTTATACTTCTAATGAGCTCCATTTCAGTGACACATCCTTATATATTTAAACGTTGTACTAATTACATGCTGCTCAGCGTGGTCAAACGTCGATTGTAGCCATTTACTAATGTTGTATTATTGTATTACCAGTATGAAAAACATTTATATATGGATATATCTATTTGTGACCCTTCAAGAGGATTGTACCGTTTTTGGTTTGATTTGATTTGGTTTGGTTTCCTTTTGTTTTGTTGATCGATGGTGGTCCAGGTTTATTTTCGACGGCGATTTATGCAAGTACTGAGAGATCTGTGTGGCGTTGGTTCTGTTCGTCTGTATATTTGGTTCAGCTACTGAATGTAATTCAACTTTTTATGTACATGTCTTTGTTTTTTAAGCAGTACTTTGTAAATGTGTGGACATGCTAAAGCGAGTCTTCGTTTCTGAAGCCCGACGGAGATACGGTCCAGCTGACAAATCTCTTTTCTAACAGGAGCACTCCAGCTGGCCCACGGACATTATCATGACCCTGCAACGGACAATAGTAGAAAGACATGAAACGATTGGATAAGACGGAGCCGAAAGATGCTCTGTGGTTTTTATCGACAACCACTTTCTTTTTTTCTTTATGCAAGCGGTGAACAGTCGAGCCACATTCAAAGCCTCCTGTCACTCTATAATCAATGTTGAAAACGGCAGTATGTTATCCTGCACTGTACAAAAAAAAGAAAAAAGGAAAAAAAATGTTGTTGGGTTACCTAAAAATGTGTTTGATTTAGTAACATCTGGTTTTATTCAGGTCAGCATTTTCATATTCAACTGGACTGAATCCGCCTGGCTGCGTTAAGCTGAAAACAACCAATCGGATTGGGTAGAACTACATCTTTAAAATAACAACTGCACGTTTTCACGCTTTTTACAGTGTGTGTGTTTCGGCTCAGTGAGAAGGGATGTGGTACATTTAACAGATAGCCCACCTCTACAGAGCATTCCCAAGCTTTGCAAAATCATGCGCTTCCTCGGACTCAGGTGTTACATGACAGAACTGATGCGTTCCCTTCCATAGGTAATGATGTTACAACTCCTTCCTTGCTGCATTCTTCCTCTCAGAACTTTCTTTTCTACAAAGCTGGTGACTCCTATCTCAGCGACTGTACAACTTTGTTACCCGAAGGATCATCAGATGCGAACGTTCGGCGAAGACGTGTTGTTTCAGGGACTCTAAAATCCGAGTGGCGGAAGAGACTGTGACTGAACAACCTAACAAAAAGATGTCAATTCAACAGAGATCCGATAGGCCTCTGGGTTTATTCCTTTGCTTTAGTCCGTATGAGACATTACTTGTTTACATGTCCTGGTTTTTTCCACCCTGCTGTGAGGTATGTGTCAGCTTTTGCACTGTATTCTTTGGCTTGTTGTCTTCCCTCTACTCTGTTTTCCTCTCAAGCAGCCCATTGACCTGAGCACCAAAGTCATTCGCCGTCTTCCTCGACCCAAAGCAGAGAACCAATGCAAACTGTAGTCTGCTTATAGTCTATTGTCAGAACTACGATGAAACTCAAGCGCATGTATCTGCCACTTGTTCCTTCATCCAAACCGTCCTTCAAATCTACACTGGTCGTCTGCTCTGTCAGGGCAGGTGGAAGACCAGCTATGCAGCTCACCTCTGTCTGCACAGTTCTCTTGAACTTCATTTAAACAGTCAAGCCAATGGAAACGACAAACTTATCTTGGCAATTGCTTTTCCCAACACGAAAAGAACATAACAAAAGAAGAAAAAAAACAAACTCCTGCCAACCTGATTTTCCTCATCGTCATTGCCAGATCCCCGAAGCACAAGAGTTTGAATGGAAGTCAAGTTAGTTGTCTCAGTGATAGTTACCTTCCATGTAGTGTGTATGCGTGCGCGTGTGTACGTGTGTGCTTCCAGCCCCTTTGTTTTCTACTGAAAATATACAAAAAGCTACTTCCTGTCATCTCAATATAAAATGTATTATATTAAAGGTTCTCTTCATGTGCAACACGAGCTCTATGCTACAACAAATCTATCATTTGGGGTTTTCTTTTGTTGTTTTCATTTTTCTTTCATTGTTTTTTAAATTTTGAAGTTGTTCCAAATACATAAGCGTGAAGAAAAAAATAACCACTAAAGAAAAAAAAAAAAGAAACCAGTATAAAGTATTCTATTTAAAATGAAATGACGAAACTTCTGCTGTCCTGGATCTGTACTCGAAATTTCAGTTTTCTTTCTGTATGCATCCAATGTGCTTCAGACAACCAGTACTGTTTATTAATGAAATCATTATATTATTATGATTATGATTATTATTATTACTATCATGATTAATATGGTTATAAATAAATATTTCTTTCTTCAATAACAGAGACTCAAATATCTGAGCTTGGCATATTTATGTGGTGTCTCAGTTATGAGGGCATTTTCTCAGTGCGCATGTTCACTGAAAGTACACTGTTTTCACACATCGCTCTGATTGGTCAATCATACATTTTACTGTTTCACATGGGGGCATTACAAACAGAGTTTTTGTTTAAAAAATAAACATGTTTGTGAATGCAAAATCATATATATAGCATACAGTATATATCTCATCTATAGCAGAAAGTGCTAGAACACTTTTACCATGTAGGTACATTTACAACAAAAGTGTACTTAAATGTACTTGCATTTTTGAAATATTTCACATTTAGACAAAATAAAACTATCAAAACTTCTAAGCGGATTCAAGAAAATTATTAAAAATGTCAGGTAACACTACGAGATAATAACTGTATCATTTTCCTAGTGTGTGATTGAATTATTCACATGAATGCATTTTGGAATATATCACTTATTTTTATTGATTAGTCGCACCTACTGGTTCAAGTGTATTTCTCTGCGAACCGCAAGATGGGGGTATAACATTAAGGGGCGTAACTTGTAGTAAGTTAGAGGCGTAACTTGCAGTTATCAAGATCCCTTTGAACCATGCGAGATAGATGTCACAACGAGATGTTGTTGGCAAGATGGTGGAAATTCTTAACATTAATGTGATGGTTGGGTTAAGGGTTGGGGTAGGTGTAAAAATTAATAACTATGATGGTTGGGGTAGATGTAGACAATAATAACTGTGATAATTGGGGTAGGTGTAGACGTTAATAACTGTGATGGTTGGGGTAGGTGTAGACATTAATAACTGTGATGGTTGGGGTAGGTGTAGACATTAATAACTGTGATGGTTGGGGTAGGTGTAGACGGAAATAACTGTGATGGTTGGGGTAGGTGTAGACGTTAATAACTGTGATAGTTTGGGTAGGTGTAGACGCTAATAACTGTGATGGTTGGGGTAGGTGTAGACATTAATAACTGTGATGGTTGGGGTAGGTGTAGACATTAATAACTGTGATGGTTGGGGTAGGTGTAGACATTAATAACTGTGATGGTTGGGGTAGGTGTAGACGGTAATAACTGTGATGGTTGGGGTAGGTGTAGACGTTAGTAACTGTGATAGTTTAGGTAGGTGTAGACGTTAATAACTGTGATGGTTGGGGTAGGTGTAGACGTTAATAACTGTGATAGTTTAGGTAGGTGTAGACATTAATATCTGTGATGGTTGGGGTAGGTGTAGACGTTAATAACTGTGATGGTTGGGGTAGGTGTAGACATTAACTGTGATGGTTGGGGTAGGTGTAGACATTAATAACTCTGATGGTTGGGGTAGGTGTAGACGTTAATAACTGTGATGGTTGGGGTAGGTGTAGACATTAATAACTGTGATGGTTGGGGTAGGTGTAGACATTAATAACTCTGATGGTTGGGGTAGGTGTAAACATTAATAACTCTGATGGTTGGGGTAGGTGTAGACATTAATAACTGTGATGGTTGGGGTAGGTGTAGACATTAATAACTCTGATGGTTGGGGTAGGTGTAGACATTAATATCTGTGATGGTTGGGGTAGGTGTAGACGTTAATAACTGTGATGGTTGGGGTAGGTGTAGACATTAATAACTGTGATGGTTGGGGTAGGTGTAGACATTAATAACTGTGATGGTTGGGGTAGGTGTAGACATTAATAACTGTGATGGTTGGGGTAGGTGTAGACATTAACTGTGATGGTTGGGGTAGGTGTAGACATTAATAACTGTGATGGTTGGGGTAGGTGTAGACGTTAATAACTGTGATGGTTGGGGTAGGTGTAGACATTAATAACTGTGATGGTTGGGGTAGGTGTAGACATTAATAACTGTGATGGTTGGGGTAGGTGTAGACATTAATAACTGTGATGGTTGGGGTAGGTGTAGACATTAACTGTGATGGTTGGGGTAGGTGTAGACATTAATAACTCTGATAGTTGGGGTAGATGTAGGCATTAATAACTGTGATGGTTGGGGTAGGTGTAGACATTAATAACTGTGATGGTTGGGGTAGGTGTAGACATTAATATCTGTGATGGTTGGGGTAGGTGTAGACGTTAATAACTGTGATGGTTGGGGTAGGTGTAGACATTAATAACTGTGATGGTTGGGGTAGGTGTAGACATTAATAACTCTGATGGCTGGGGTAGGTGTAGACATTAATAACTCTGATGGTTGGGGTAGGTGTAGACGTTAATAACTGTGATGGTTGGGGTAGGTGTAGACATTAATAACTGATGGTTGGGGTAGGTGTAGACATTAATAACTGTGATGGTTGGGGTAGGTGTAGACATTAACTGTGATGGTTGGGGTAGGTGTAGACATTAATAACTCTGATGGTTGGGGTAGGTGTAGACATTAATAACTCTGATGGTTGGGGTAGGTGTAGACATTTATAACTGTGATGGTTGGGGTAGATGTAGACATTAATAACTCTGATGGTTGGGGTAGGTGTAGACATTAATAACTCTGATGGTTGGGGTAGGTGTAGACATTAATAACTCTGATGGTTGGGGTAGGTGTAGACATTTATAACTGTGATGGTTGGGGTAGATGTAGACATTAATAACTCTGATGGTTGGGGTAGATGTAGACATTAATAACTCTGATGGTTGGGGTAGGTGTAGACATTAATAACTCTGATGGTTGGGGTAGGTGTAGACGTTAATAACTGTGATGGTTGGGGTAGGTGTAGACATTAATAACTCTGATGGTTGGGGTAGGTGTAGACATTAATAACTCTGATGGTTGGGGTAGGTGTAGACATTAATAACTCTGATGGTTGGGGTAGATGTAGACATTAATAACTCTGATGGTTGGGGTAGGTGTAGACATTAATAACTCTGATGGTTGGGGTAGGTGTAGACATTAATAACTCTGATGGTTGGGGTAGGTGTAGACATTAATAACTCTGATGGTTGGGGTAGGTGTAGACATTAATAACTGTGATGGTTGGGGTAGGTGTAGACATTAATAACTCTGATGGTTGGGGTAGGTGTAGACATTAATAACTATGTTGTTTGGGTTAAGGGTTGGGGTAGGTGTGAACGCTGATAACTGTGATGGTTGGGTTAAGGGTTGGGGTAGAAGACATTAATAACTGTGATGATTGGGTTAAGGTGTGGAGTAGGTGTAGATATTAATAACTGATGTATTCCCCCACCTGGCTGACAACATAGTTTTGACATGTGGGTCTCCACTCTAGCTTCAAGTTATGCCTCTAATGTACTACAAGTTATGCCCCTTCATATTACGCCCCTGTCTTGCAGTCCGCAGACAGTCCCTACTCTACTGGTTCAGTTATAGAACCTGCATATATATATATACACTGTTTTCAAAGTAGACATAAATCACCCAGATGACCTACTACTTGCAAATAAAATTCTAAAGTGTACACAGAGTTGATAAATAGAGTCCATTTCCCTGGTTCAATCTTTATTTTAATGAGTGAATAAAGGTCCGTTTCATTGCTAAATGGATCGGGATTAATTAACACTACATAAATCATACTTTTGGCAATAACAAAGCAAATTCTGATTCAAAATAAGTGCCTACTGAAAATAATCTGGGATTTTAATGCAGCCATTGATAAATTCTCATTAATAATATGTCTGAACAACACAAACACAAGACGAAAATCATAAACCAGAACAAAATGCTGTATAAATAAGTTCTCTAATCTCCAACCTCTTTTTTTCCACACATCTGCTTCTAAAGGTGTTAGTTTCTTAAACGCAGTAAATCAATTATTAAACAATGACTGTCTGGAAATAAATTCCATCTAAAAAGTACCCTTTGATCATCTATAAGCACTGCTGCGAAATATTTGACCTGATTCGTTGCTGCAGCACCTTCGTATGTATCACTGCCAGTGTTAAGTTGTAGAATTGAGAGTGAAAGGGATGATGGGAGTTCTAGACCAATTTGTCTTTTGTTCCCCTAGGGCCACAAGACAAAGTGGTCCTGTCCATCTCCACAATGATCATTTACCTACACAAAGCAAACGCACCATCGATCCCCCTTGCACCCTACAAAACAGCACAAAGACGTTCACATACCTACGCTAACGAACAGCTTTCCACCTCCAACATTGATCCCATGGTTCAGTACTTTGTCATTCCCTCATTACACAGGCTATGGAAGGTCTCGTCCAATCAAAGAAGACTTTACTCCTCATCTGGAGGTCGCCAGAGGTTCCTCTGGTGAAAAAGAAACAAATAAGAAGATTGCTGTGGAAGAGCAGAAATACAAACATCTTTTTTTTATCTATTCGTCTCTTTTAAATGCCAATATTGTTATTTGTAATCTAATGAAAAGAGTATTAGTAGTGTTAGAATGCAAACCTGCATGATATAGGATTAGAGAAAACAAAAAAAGAGAGAGATTCCAGTCATACCCGAGCACACACATCTTCACACGCTCAAATTTAACACAGTAGAATGCTTCAACCATATAACAGCATAAAGACCCAAGGGGCAGTTCACGCATCTTGACATTTCTCCATCCTATCTTACAAAAAAGCCAATAAAAACAGCTCCACATAGATCTAAACCCCTGAGTTTATATATGCATTCATGGTCGCTGTAGCAGTTGGTTCAGTCTAGTCTTACATTATGATTGAAAAAAGGCTAGACACGCTGGGTTTCAGACACAACCCTAACCCTGCCAGAGGGAGACAAAAGCTGCCGGTCCCGGGATGAAAGCTATTAAGAGTACATGCTAGCCTGCCCCACGTGCTCTGCAAGAATTGTGTTAATTACACATGAATATCGCATGTAACAACAGGCTTTATCCTTTCATCTGAGCTAGGCGCAAGAGAGAGCCAAGCGACGGAAGAGAGGGAAAAAATGGCAAAGCATTAATACTAATCACTGGTGCGGTAAATTAATTTTGGATTGCTTCTCTGGGTTCGTACAAAATTGTTTTGTTGAGGGGAAAAAGGAGATTAAAGCTTTAATTATACTTGGTAATTCATTCCACAAAATAAATCCCCCCTTTTTAAAGGGTCTCTTTCGATGCGGTAATGTGGTGTCTGTCACAAGGCAGGGTTATAATGAGACCCAGCAGACGAGATGTTCACCCATTTCTCATTTTAAATTGAGCAGTAGTATCTTCCAGTACCCCTCCCTCTCTGACAGACTAGATCAACTCTCAAAAACTCATCCTGATGCCACTGATAAAGAAATCTACTGTGATAGTCATATGATTTGGAAATGATTCAGACAAACCAACTGTAATTCAGGACAACAAATCAATAGCCAACTAAATTGATATAGGCCTATATAAAACATTTTTAAAATCATCTTTAATAGACAATGGCAATTAGTTCTGAATACAAAGTCAGGCTCATTGCCAGGGGGGTTCGGTGGTTCGGAAGACCCACCCCTCAATGGCAAAGGTCCAAAATGTGTCCTATACATGAGCTCATTTGTCCTTTTCTTATTTGTTGTTTTGTTTTTAAATAGAGAAAGAATTTACTAGTTACTTTTATTCTAAATCTTGGACCTTTTTCTTGAAACAAAAAATTACCAATAAAAAGGCATGAAGCACCAAAAGTGGCCAATATCAAATATATATATATATATATATATATATATATATATATATATATATATATATATATATATATATATATATATATATATATATATACATATATATATATATATATATATATATATATATATATATATATATATATATATATATATATATATATATACATATATATATATATATATATATATATATATATATATATATATATATATATATATATATATATAAATCATGAAGGTCTTTTAATATTATTTTTTC
Source organism: Danio rerio (assembly GCF_052040795.2). NCBI lineage: Eukaryota > Metazoa > Chordata > Actinopteri > Cypriniformes > Danionidae > Danio > Danio rerio. Next base: position 35,678,325 of record NC_141032.1, read on the forward strand.
CATTTATTATTGAAATAGCCAAATTCTGAAAAAAATATATATTAAATAAATCATGAAGGTCTTTTAATATTGTTTTGTTTCCATTTATTATTGAAATGGCTAAATGTGCTGGCTAGTTTGTTATTTGCCTAATAAATGGCAGCTACATTTTTAATTTAAAACTTGAACAGATTTTTCTTTTCTTATGATATATGATGTAACAATTTAAAAAAAAGTAATATATTAATATTTATTTATTCTAAATCTTTAAGAAATATTTTGATACGTCTGCTGAAGCTAATCCAACTTAAAATGTCACAAAAATACAGTATATAAACCTCATAATTAAATAATTAAATAGAAAATGAGGCAAATAACTGCAAAAAGGTCGAGATTTTAAGAAAAAAAGAACCACCCCTTTCACCAGGCTGGCATCGTATCTGAAAGTGTTTTCATTTGTTGTGATTCAAAATCAGGGTTATTAAAATATTGACTTCTTATCTTTTCTAAGTTGAAAACATTATTATTAATAACATGTTTGTTATTTTGTGCAACAGAATTTCTCAACATATGTACTTTTAATTTTAAATATAAATGTTTTGGGATTAATCCCTCAGCTATTTGTAAACTTATAATAAAATAAACATTTTATAAAACTGTTTTGTATGTCTTGACAACCAATTTGGTGAAATTTTGTCAGTAAACGTTGCAAGTTCCCTGTCTTATAACATTTGGCTAATAATACAATGTCTACTGGCAGATTTGTAAACAACTACACATTAAAATAATTTGTAAAATCTTTAGTAAATGAGTAGTTTAGAGTTGCTTACCATATTATAACGCGAGAATCAGTGGGCTGTGGCTGCTAAATATCCAGACATTCTGTGAACACATTTTAAACAAGGAGATCAAATGATGTGAAACAAAACATGTGCAGTGAAGTATGATGAATATGTTAGTATTTTCTAAAGAACATTTAAAGATACTTTTGCACTGTAATATCATTGTTCTTAATAACTGTGCTCTTATACAGAGTGTAACATCAAAAACACAAAAGCTGTGGCATTATGTCCCATTTTACTTTTACTTTTTGTTAGATAGACACAGAGAATGTGGACAAATAAATAATAATAATAAATATATATATTAATTAAAATGGATTTACATTTTTGGATTTATCGCATTAAAGTAAAAGTAAATGGAAAAAAATAAATTATGTTTTCCATAATTCTTTTATGAAAAAACAACAGAAAGTAATTTATAACTGACTGTTTACTTACCTTCTGCTTCTTTTCCCCTTCTCTTTACTGTGCTTGCAACTACAGCTGTTCAAAATTGCAGCTCCACCACTGGGCTCAGTGGGCCTCCTGGTGCAGCTCCACCACTGGGCTCAGTAGGTCTCCTGGTGCAGCTCCACCTCTGAGCTCAGTGGGTCTCCTGGTGCAGCCCCACCACTGGGCTCAGTAGGTCTCCTGGTGCAGCTCCACCTCTGAGCTCGGTGGGTCTCCTGGTGTAGCTCCACCAGTAACCCCAAGTCAAGGGGCGAATAATATTGACCTTAAAATGGCTTTAAAACTATTAAAATTGCATTTATTCTAGCCAAAATAAAACAAATAAGACTTTCTCCAGAAGGAAAAAATATTATCCGACATACTTTGAAAATTTCCTGAATCTGTTCAACATCATTTAGGAAATATTTAAAAAAGAAAAGAAAATTCAAAAGGGGGCAAACAATTCTGACTTCAATTTTTTATTTATTTTTTATCTGACAATGAATGTGGCAAAGACATTTTTTCTGTGGTACAAATTAACTTTTTTTTTTTTGGAATGCTAGTGACTTTTGCTATTACAATGTAAAAAATGTTTGGTGTAGTATGTGATTAATTATAATTAGATGAAGAAAACAAAACCTTGAATTAAAAGTGGTCACTGTGATCTTCAGGGGTTTTTAAACTCCTAAATGATATCAACGTAAAATATTTCTAAAAATCCATTTTTGGTGGTTCTCCCTATTAATAACAGAAAGCTGTACATGAATTCAGAGCAATTACTTTCAATAAAAGTTCTTTCAATTTAGACAGAATTCTAAGCCAAGAATTAAAAATACTTTCCTATCCCAATATAAATTCATCATTTACTTGTGTAGTATTCTTAAGTTTAGGATAACAAATATACACATAATTAAAATAATGCTGTTATAATGGTATAATGTTGTTTGTTATGTTAGTATACTACATGTAGTAGTGATTACAATCTTGCAATTCAAAAATGTTTTCCATCATGACATCATTAATGGAAGATGGCTGCAGTGTTTAGGGACCTTTTGCTTCTTGTCCCCTTCTCTTTACTGTGCTTGCAACTACACCTGTTCTACATGCAGCTCAAGCACTGGGTTCAGTAGGTTTTCCGGTGCAACTCCACCACTGGGCTCAGTAGGTCTCCTGGTGCAGCTCCACCTCTGAGCCTAATATATATAAATATATATATATATATATATATATATATATATATATATATATATATATATATATATATATATATATATATATATATATATATATATATATATATATATATATATATATATATATATATATATATATATATATATATTATCTGACGATGAATGTGGCACAGACATTTTTTCTGAGGCACAAGTAAACTTTTTTTTTGTATTCATGCTAGTGACTTTTGTAATTATAATGTAAAAAAAATGTTTGGTGTAGTATGTGATTAATTATAATTAGATGGGGAAAACAAAACCTTAAATTAAAGGTGGTCACTCTGATCTTCAGTGATTTATAAACTCTTGAAAGACGTGTTATCGACGAAAAATATTTCTAAAAATCCTTTTATTCATTTTTTTTGTGGTTCTCCGTATCAGAAACAGAAAGCTGTAGATATATTCAGAGCAATTACTTTCAATAAAAGTTAATAAAATTCAGACAAAATTCTAAGCCAAGAATTGAAATACTTTCCTATCCCAATATAAATTTAGCATTTACTTGTAATATTCTTAAGTTTAGGATAACAAATATATACTTATAAATAAAATAATGTTGTTATAATGGTATAATGTTGTTTGTTATGTTAGTATACTACATGTAGTAGTGATTACAATCTTACAATTCAAAAATGTGTTCCATCATGACATCATTATTGGAAGATGGCTGCAGTGACAGTCATGTGCTAAATATCCAGACATTCTGTGAACACATTTTAAACAAGGAGATCAAATGATGTGAAACAAAACATGTGCAGTGAAGTATGATGAATATGTTAGTATTTTCTAAAGAACATTTAAAGATACTTTTGCACTGTAATATCATTGTTCTTAACAACTGTCCTCTTATACAGAGTGTAACATCAAAAACACAAAAGCTGTGGCATTATGTCCCATTTTACTTTTACTTTTTGTTAGATAGACACAGAGAATGTGGACAGATAAATAATAATAATAAATATATATTTTTAATTAAAAGGGATTTACATTTTTGGATTTATCGCATTAAAGTAAAAGTAAATGGAAAAAAATGTTTTCCATAATTCTTTTATGAAAAAACAACAGAAAGTAATTTATAACTGACTGTTTACTTACCTTCTGCTCCATTTCCCCTTCTCTTTACTGTGCTTGCAACTACAGCTGTTCAAAAATGCAGCTCCACCACTGGGCTCAGTGGGCCTCCTGGTGCAGCTTCACCACTGGGCTCAGTAGGTCTCCTGGTGCAGCTCCACCTCTGAGCTCAGTGGGTCTCCTGATGCAGCTCCACCACTGGGATCAGTAGGTCTCCTGGTGCAGCTCCACCTCTGAGCTCAGTGGGTCTCCTGGTGTAGCTCCACCAGTAACCCCAAGTCAAGAATTGAAAAAATATATATATATACAGTTGAAGTCAGAATTATTACCCCTAGTAAATATGACAGTAAATACTATTTTACTAGATATTTTTCAAGACACTTCTATACAGCTTAAAGTGACATTTAAAGGATTAACTAGGTTCATTCAGTCAACTAGGCAGGTTAGGGTAATTAGGCAAGTCATTGTATAACAATGATTTGTTCTGTAGAATATCGAAAAGTATATTGCTTAAGGGGGCGAATAATATTGACCTTAAAATGGCTTTAAAACTATTAAAAGTGCATTTATTCTAGCCAAAATAAAACAAATAAGACTTTCTCCAGAAGGAAAAAAATGTTATCCAACATACTTTGAAAATTTCCTTAATCTGTTCAACATCATTTAGGAAATATTTAAAAAAGAAAAGAAAATTCAAAAGGGGGCAAACAATTCTGACTTCAATTTTTTATTTTTTTTTATCTGACAATGAATGTGGCAAATAAATTTTTTCTGTGGCACAAATGAACTTTTTTTTTTTTTTTTGGAATGCTAGTGACTTTTGCTATTATAATGTAAAAAAAAAATGTTTGGTGTAGTATGTGATTAATTATAATTAGATGAAGAAAACAAAACCTTGAATTAAAAGTGGTCACTGTGATCTTTAGGGGTTTTTAAACTCCTAAATGATGTGCTATCAACGTAAAATACTTCTAAAAATCCATTTTATGTGGTTCTCCCTATCAGAAACAGAAAGCTGTAGATATATTCAGAGCAATTACTTTCAATAAAAGTTCTTTCAATTCAGACAGAATTCTAAACCAAAAATTGAAAATACTTTCCTATCCCAATATAAATTTAGCATTTACTTGTGTAGTATTCTTAAGTTTAGGATAACAAATATACACATAAATAAAACAATGTTATTATAATGGTATAATGTTGTTTGTTATGTTAGTATACTACATGTAGTAGTGATTACAATCTTGCAATTCAAAAATGTGTTCCATCATGACATCATTATTAGAAGATGGCTGCAGTGACAGTCATGTGCTAAATATCCAGACATTCTGTGAACACATTTTAAACAAGAAGATCAAATTATGTGAAACAAAACATGTACAGTGAAGTATGATGAATATGTTAGCATTTTCTAAAGAACATTTAAAGACACTTTTGCATTGTAATAACATTGTTCTTAATAATTGTGCTCTTATAAAGAGTGTAACATCAAAAACAAAAACGCAAAAATCCATATTGTCAGCTGTTGCATTATGTCCCCTTTTACTTTTACGTTTACTATCGCATTAAAGTAAAATGGAAAAAATAAATAATGTTTTCAATAATTCTTTTATGAAAAAACATTCAAAAACAAGTAATTTAGAACTGATTGTTTACTTACCTTCTGCTCCTTTTCCCCTTCTCTTTACTGTGCTTGCAACTACAGCTGTTCAAAATGCAGGTCCATCACTGGGATCAGTGAGCCTCCTGGTGCAGCTCCACCACTGGGCTCAGTAGGTCTCCTGGTGCAGCTCCACCTCTGAGCTCAGTGGGCCTCCTGGTGCAGCTCCACCACTGGGCTCAGTAGGTCTCCTGGTGCAGCTCCACCTCTGAGCTCAGTGGGCCTCCTGGTGCAGCTCCACCTCTAAGCTCAGTGGGTCTCCTGTTGCGGCTCCACCAGTGAGCCTAAATCAAGAATTGAAGATATATATATCAGAGCAATTACTTTCAATAAAAGTTCATTCAATTCAGACAGAATTCTAAGCCAAGAATTGAAAATACTTCCCTATCCCGATATAAATTCATCATTTACTTGTGTATTATTCTTAAGTTTGGGATAACAAATATACACATAATTAAAATAATGTTGTTATAATGGTATAATGTTGTTTGTTAATGTAGTATAGTAAATGTAATTGTGATTACAATCTTGCAATTCAAAAATGTGTTCCATCATGACATCATTATTAGAAGATGGCTGCAGTGACAGTCATGTGCTAAATATCCAGACATTCTGTATATACATTTTATACGAGGAGATTAAATAATGTGAAACAAAACATGTGCAGTGAAGTATGATGAATATGTTCACACCCCCCTTCTGACCTTACCAAATGTCTAAATGAGATTGATACATGGATGACTAATAATTTCTTAAAGTTAAATGCCAGTAAAACCGAAGTGCTTCTGGTTGGCTCAAAATCTGTTTTATCCAAAGCTCAATCTTTTACCCTGTTTGTTGATAACTCCCCAGTCAATTTCTCAACTCACTTGAAAAGTCTTGGGGTTGTACTGGATGGCATGCTCTCATTTAGTTCTCAAATTAGTAATATCTCATGTTCTGCCTTTTTTCACTTGCGTAACATTGCAAGACTTCGCCCTTCACAGACTACAGTTGATTCAGAATTCAGCGGCTAGGATAGTTACCTGCTCGCGTACTTCTGATCACATAACTCCAATTCTCTTTCACCTGCACTGGCTTCCTGTTCACTATCGTATACAATACAAAATCCTCCTCTTAACATACAAAGCTCTTCATAACCAGTCATTTGGAGGCAGGGCTTTTAGTTGTATAGCACCAAAGTTATGGAATTCCCTGCCTTTGCACATTCGCCAGATGGACTCTATTTGCAATTTTAAATCTCAGATAAAGACCTTTTTGTTTAGGATAGCTTTTAATGATTTGCTGGTTTAATTTTATGCAGATTGTCATTTTTACTGCTTGTATTTTTATGATGTACTTGTAATCTGCTGTAAGGTGTCCTTGAGTGCTTTGAAAGGCGCCTAAAAATAAAAGGTATTATTATTATTATTATTATTATTATTATTATTATTATTATTATTATTATGTTAGTATTTTCTACAGAACATTTAGAGCTAAAAGTAATTTTTTTATTTAACAATAATTGTCAATGTGGACATCATGCACCAATGCAAACAAATTTTTAAAAATCAGGGTTATTAAAATATTGACTTCTTCTTATCTCTTCTAAGTTGAAACATTATTAATAATAACATGTTTGGTATTTTGTGCAACAGAATTTCTCAACATATATACTTTTAATTTTAAATATAAATGTTTTGGGATTAATCCCTCAGCTATTTGTAAAATTATAATAAAATAAACATTTTATAAAACTGTTTCGTATGTCATGACAACCAATTTGGTGAAATTTTGTCAGTAAACTTTACAAGTTCCCTGTCTAATAACATTTGGCTAATAATACAATGTCTACTGGCAGATTTGTAAACAACTACACATTAAAATAATTTGTAAAATCTTTAGTAAATGAGTAGTTTAGAGTTGCTTACCGTATTATAACGCGTGAATCAGTGGGCTGTGGCAGCTAAATATCCAGACATTCTGTGAACACATTTTAAACAAGGAGATCAAATGATGTGAAACAAAACATGTGCAGTGAAGTATGATGAATATGTTAGTATTTTCTAAAGAGCATTTAAGGACACTTTTGCATTGTAATATCATTGTTCTTAATAACTGTGCTGCTATACAGAGTGTAACATCAAAAACAAAACGCAAAAATCCATATTGTCAGCTGTGGCATTATGTCCCATTTTACTTTACTTTTTGTTAGATAGACACAGAGAATGTGGACAGATAAATAATAATAATAATAATAATAATAATAATAATAATAATAATAATAGTAATAATAATAATAATAATAATAATACTTTTTTATTAAAATAGATTTATATTTTTGGATGTATCGCATTAAAGTAAAATGGAAAAAATGAATAATGTTTTCCATAATTCTTTTATGAAAAAACATCAGTAAGTAATTTATAACTTATTGTTTACTTACCTTCTGCTCCTTTTCCCCTTCTCTTTACTGTGATTGCAACCACAGCTGTTCAAAATGCAGGTCCATCACTGGGATCAGTGGGCCTCCTGGTGCAGCTCCACCACTGGGCTCAGTAGGTCTCCTGGTGCAGCTCCACCACTGGGCTCAGTGGGTCTCCTGGTGCAGCTCCACCTCTGAGCTCAGTGGGTCTCCTGGTGCAGCTCCACCTCTGGGCTCAGTAGGTCTCCTGGTGCAGCTCCACCTCTAAGCTCAGTGGGCCTCCTGGTGCAGCTCCACCACTGGGCTCAGTAGGTCTCCTGGTGCAGCTCCACCTCTGAGCTCAGTGGGCCTCCTGGTGCAGCTCCACCTCTAAGCTCAGTGGGTCTCCTGGTGCAGCTCCACCAGTGAGCCTAAGTCAAGAATTGAAGATATATATATATATATATATATATATATATATAGATAGATAGATAGATAGATAGATAGATAGATAGATAGATAGATAGATAGATAGATGATAGATAGATAGATAGATAGATAGATAGATAGATAGATAGATAGATAGATATAGATATATATATTGAAGATATAAGATATATATATATATATATATATATATATATATATATATATATATATATATATATATATATATATATATAGTTTTTTTTCTTTTCTTTTTTTATCTGACAATAAATGTGGCACAGACATTTTTTCTGAGGCACAAATAAACTTTTTTTTGTATTTATGCTAGTGACTTTTGCTATTATAATGTAAAAAAAATGTTTGGTGTAGTATGTGATTAATTATAATTAGATGAAGAAAACAAAACCTTGAATTAAAAGTGGTCACTGTGATCTTTAGGGATTTTTAAACTCCTAAATGATGTGATATCAACGTAAATACTTCTAAAAATCCATTTTTGGTGTTTCTCCCTATCAGAAACAGAAAGCTGTAGATATATTCAGAGCAATTACTTTCAATAAAATTTCATTCAATTCGGAGAGAATTCTAAGCCAAGAATTGAAAATACTTTCCTATCCCAAAATAAATTTATCATTTACTTGTGTAGTATTCTTAAGTTTAGGATAACAAATATACACATACATAAAAAAATGTTGTTATAATGGTACAATGTTGTTTGTTATGTTAGTATACTACATGTAGTAGTGATTACAATCTTGCAATTCAAAAATGTGTTCCATCATGACATCATTAATAGAAGATGGCTACAGTCACAGTCATGTGCTAAATATCCAGACATTCTGTGAACACATTTTAAACAAGGAGATCAAATGATATGAAACAAAACGTGCAGTGAAGTATGATGAATATGTTAGTATTTTCTAAAGGACATTTAAAGATACTTTTGCATTGTAATATCATTGTTCTTAACAACTGTCCTCTTATACAGAGTGTAAGATCAAAAACAAAAACGCAAAAATCCATATTGTCAGCTGTGGCATTATGACCCATTTTTATTTTACTTTTTGTTAGATAAACACAGAGAATGTGGACAGATAAATAATATTAATAAATATATATATTTTTTATTAAAATGGATTTACATTTTTGGATTTATCATATTAAAGTAAAAGTAAATGAAAAAAAAATAATGTTTTTCATAATTCTTTTATGAAAAAAACATCAGAAAGTAATTCATAACTGATTGTTTACTTACCTTTTGCTCCTTTTCCCCTTCTCTTTACTGTGCTTGCAACTACAGCTGTTCAAAATGCAGCTCCACCACTGGGCTCAGTGAGCCTCCTGGTGCAGCTCCACCACTGGGCTCAGTAGGTCTCCTGGTGCAGCTCCACCTCTGAGCTCAGTGGGTCTCCTGGTGCAGCTCCACCACTGGGCTCAGTAGGTCTCCTGGTGCAGCTCCACCTCTGAGCTCAGTGGGTCTCCTGGTGCAGCTCCACTAGTGACCCCAAGTCAAGAATTGAAAAAGTATCTTTAACTGAACTAGCACTATTTTAACCCCTTCGCTAATATGTCCAAACTCTTCAGCTTGACCCTGCTCCTTCTGATTGAGTCCCCACCCCCTAATGCCCAGCTTTTACGGGAAACTATTTCTGGTCAACACATTGTAGACTTGTTTTTTATATATATAAGAATCCACTGGTGTTGTTGTTTTTTTATTTATTTATCTATTTATTTGTATTATTTTATTTTTATTTATTTTTATTAATTTATTTTTATTATTATTATTTGCTCAAAATACTTTTCAGTGTATTTGCTTATTGTAACATGTTTATGTCTTCGTACATTTTTGTAATGTTTCACAATGGATAAATAAAACATTTAAAAAAAAGAATAGAAAAAAATATATATATATACAGTTTAAGTCAGAATTATTAGCAAGCCTCCCCCCCCCCCCAATTTTTCCCAATTTCTGTTGGAACAGAGAGCAGAATTTTTCAACACATTTCTAAATACAATCGTTTTAATAACTCACTTCTAATAACTGATTTATTTTATCTTTGCCATGATGACAGTAAATACTATTTTACAAGATATTTTTCAAGACACTTCTATACAGCTTAAAGTGACATTTAAAGGCTTAACTAGGTTTATTTAGTCAACTAGGCATGTTAGGGTAATTAGGCAAGTCATTGTATAACAATGATTTGTTCTGTAGACTACCGAAAAATATATTGCTTAAGGGGGCGAATAATATTGACCTTAATATGGCTTTAAAACTATAAAAATTGCATTTATTCAAGCCAAAATAAAACAAATAAGACTTTCTCCAGAAGGAAAAAATATGATCAGACATACTGTAGAAATTTCCTGAATCTGTTCAACATCATTTAGGAAATATTTAAAAAAGAAAAGAAAAAATTCAAAAGGGGGCTAACAATTCTGACTTCAGTATTTTTTATCAGACAATGAATGTGGCAAAGACATTTTTTCTGTGGCACGAATGAACTTTTTTTTTTTTTTTTTTTGGTTATGCTAGTGATTTTTGCATTTTTAATTAAAAAAATGTTTGATCTAGTATGTGATTAATTATAATTACATGAGGAAATCAAAACCTTATACTAAAGGTGGTCACTGTGATCTTCAGTGGTTTTTAAACTCCTAAATGATGTGCTATCTAGGTAAAATATTTCTAAAAATCAATTATTTATTTATTTATTTTTATTTTTTTTTTTTTTTGTGGTTCTCACTTTCAGGAACAGAAAGCTGTAGATATACTCAGAGCAATTATTTTAAATAAAAGTTAATAAAATTCAGACAGAATTCTAAGCCAAGAATTGAAAATACTTTCCTATCCCAATATAAATTTATCATTTACTTGTAATATTCTTAAGTTTAGGATAACAAATATAAACATAAATAAAATAATGCTGTTATAATGGTATAATGTTGTTTGTTATGTTAGTATACTACATGTAGTAATGATTACAATCTTACAATTCAAAAATGTGTTCCATCATGACATCATTAATAGAAGATAGCTGCAGTGACAGCCATGTGCTATGCTGTAGTGCGCGTAACAACTCAAATAAACAAACAGACGTCACACTCGCGCCAAATTCAAAAACGATTTTGAGTAAAGCGTTAGCGAATTTTTTTAATAAAGGGCTTACAAAACAATAACTCTAGGAAGCTTAAAATATAGTCTACGAATCATTGAAACTACTTTTATGTGCGTTTTGGTGCTTGACGGTTAAAATTACACACCATCCATCATCCCTTGCCTCAAGTTTCATATGAAAACGTCATTTTGGTTTGGAGCAACATGAGCGTGAGTAAATGACAGCAATAGCACTTTTTTTCCTTTCTGATTTCTGCTACACAAAATGTACTGTATCTAGAAATCAAACATAGCAATATTGGTCTAATTATCAAAGCTGATTCAGCAGCAATTCAGTGTTTTATTTCATTTTTGTGACTATTGACCTGAATGAAAATCAAAAAGAGGGAGATTATTTCTGAATTTCTGACATGTTTTTGTTAGTTTGTGATTTTTAATGATATTTTAAATGTATTTTGTGGTATTTTTGAGCCATTTTTGTAGATTAAATGGGAATGGGGTGTTCATTTAGGCTTGTTTCACTAAAATAAAGGGGAAAATCATACATATTTGTAATATTTACATGATTAGCTAAATTACATATATTGTATTGGTGAAGTAAACATTTACAATGTCCCTTAAAAATGACCAGAGCTTCTGTCAACAGCACTGTTAAGTCTCACTTTTACCTTGCAGATGGACGAGAACCCAGAAGCAGCAGTCTTAGTAAGGTCTGGTAAACCGCAGAAATAAAGAAATACCAAGGGGAAATAATGGAGATGGAGCGAGTGTATCATGAGGAGAAGTAGACTCTACTCAGAGACACGGCTGAGATTACAGACTCAAATGAGAGTAAATATTTACTAAGGGCTCGACGAGAGCAAGAGGGAGCATTCAGTCATCAAACAAACAAGCACAAACACAGATACACACACACACTTTCAGGCTGGCGTTTGCACCGTTGCTGGAAGATCTCATTAAACGCAGGTCAGCTTTTGTCTGCCCACCTCTGGGCTCAGACTTCACTAATCTGCCATCACAACTGCATTGTCCAGCATTACACACACAGAGAGAGATTTCCAGACACAAGAGCAAACACACGCTTGCTCCCCAGTGTGTGCTCTGTCTACAGGTCTCCAAATCCCGCCGCAAACAAACCACAGCAACACTGCTGATCTACTGCTAGCTTTCAGCACGGAGCAGGGAGAGAGAGAGAGAGACGGCAGAGAAAAAAGAGCAACCGAGGGGTAGTATTGCCTGCTTTCATTTCACTTTAGCCCTCATGTGAATTCTCTCCTTTAGATGCATTCAGTCTGCTTAATGAGAAATGGGTTGAACCAAGCAAAAATGTTTCCTCAGACAGTCCCAGTGTATTTGTGCGCTGTGCTGTGTGTACATGTGTATACATTACAAATGCGTGTTTTTGATATGAAAGATCAACAATTGTGTTTTTATAAAGGAAATGTACTTAATCTTGTAATGAAGTAATGTTTTAGTGATTAATTCATGCATTTGAATGGGATTTAAAATGTATACAATAAATTAAACACATTGACAGTAATAGCAATTTAGCCAATTGCCAATAACAAATTGAGGTCATCCTAGATGTGGCACACTGTAAAAAAACACACAATCGATTTGTGTTGGGACAACAAGGAATTAAGTTAACTTAATTTACTAATTTACATACAAATTTAAGTGGATTGAACATAGTCATTCATTCATTTATTTTATTTTCGGCTTAGTCCCTTTATTAATTTGGGATCGCCACAGCGGAATGAACAGGTAATTCATCCAGCATGTTTTTACACAACGGATGCCCTTCCATCTGCAACTCATTCACACACTTACTGTACACTACGGACAATTTAGCTTACCCAATTCACCTGAACTACATCTTTGGACTTGTGGGGGAAACCGGAGCACCTGAAGGAAACCCACGCGAATTCGGGGAGAACATGCAAACTGCACACAGAAATGCCAACTGACCCAGGTGAGGCTCAATCCAGCGACCTTCTTGCTGTGAGGCAACAGCACTACCTACTGCGCCACCGCGTCACCCCATAAACAATTAAGTTATCTAAAAAATGCTCAAGATATGTGTTGTTTCAGCTGTCATTTACAATATAGGCTCAATCTGAATACGTAGCCCTATATACATTTTTGGAGATTGCGATTTATGTAGCCTGAGGAACATATGGCTGCATTTCATCTTTAAAAAATGAATACTACAGGTGGGTGGGTGGGTCAATCGGTGCTTTTGAAAACACTATCGGTTGGGTTTAGAAAAGGAGGAGGGTGGGTCAGTCAATCAGTCAGTCAGTCAGTCATATGACAGCAGCCTCTGGTGGATTAACGAAAGCAAAATCTGCAAAAAAATAAGTACCCCCTGGGATGTATTTGGCACTCTCCAGAAATGTATATATCGGTACGTTTTTAGAATGAGCCTGGATTGAAGTTTCTGCTTCAAATTAAATTCACAAAGTGTTTCATATACCTAAAAACATATTAAATACAAGTATCTACATTATTTTTATAAGATTTATTTTTAAAATTGTAAAGTCTCAAATGTTCATTGTGATACAAAAGAAAATTTAACATAGACCACAAAACCTAATTTTTAGAATTTTTAATTTGAAACTCCTTTCTGGCGAATGGGGAAAAACAGTTGTGATCCTTAAAAGGTACGTTAATATGTCATCAAATGACTTGCTCTAAATATTACAGACAATATTTTTTTAATAAAAAAAACACTAATATGAATGACAATTTGGACAGTGATTTCTGTAAACAATAGTAAAAATGTGCTTCAAAAACAATTCATTTAACAAAACACTAACTAATGTAAATATTTCTTACTTTTGCAGTGTAAAAAATCCACAATCCCCTCATGTCTCAACACAAATAAATTAAGTTAATCATTTTTACAATTTTAAGTTGATTGAACATAAACTATTAAGTTGTCCCAAAAAAATCTTAAGAATTGTGTTGCTTCCGCTCATTTTAAGTAAAATATTTTGCATCTTTTTTTAATGCCTCAGCCACCATTTATTGCACCAACGTCAAAAAGCACAACCAGCACATTATTCAGAGAGTGTCCTTTTGTTTTTTACACAAGCAAAAAAAAAGTCTTACACTGAAAACAACTATTCAGAGATTATTCCTTGGATTTACACATTTTTTTATGTTAAGTGGCTCTAAACAATTTATTTAGGCTGAATTTAAAAAAACAAATTAAGTAGAATTTTATTAATCTTAATTTGTTTGTTTAAATTTAACACAAATAAATTGTTTACAACAGTTTTGCAGACATCATATTTTTCAGTGTATAAAGGTTTAGGATGACATGAAGGTAAGCGATGACAGACTTTTCATTTTTGAGTGAACTATCCCTCGAAGCAGTAAGGACTTGTCTTCTTCCTTGTCAGGGCCTGTAAGTATTAGCTGTGTTTACTGGTGTCTGTGAGGAATAGTCCTGTTTCAGGCAGCTCATCTATCTGAGTCGCACTCAATCTAGCCACAGCTGCTTTATGACACCGTCTATGTAAAATGAAAGCCAGCGATTGTTAGAGCACCAGCCTGGGTTTGTTATGTTATTGTTATTCTCTGTACTGGCCTCTGTCTCTTTCTCACTCACTTTATACTTCCCTTTTTTTTTACCTCTCGCTCTCTTTTGCTCATCTTCTCAGTCAAAGAACGCTTTGTCTGCATGACTGTAACATCATTACCCAGGCCATGAAGTACCAGTCATGTTTAACAGAATCTGAAGTGAATGATGAAAAGACAATAAGACATTAATTGCACAAATTTAGATGTTCGCTGAATAAAATGAATTATAAAAGAAGAATAATATGTTATGTAAAATTATCTCTGCACCTTCTCTCTATCTCTCTCTCTCTTTCTCCTCCATTCGATTTTTTTTTCCAAACGCCTGGAGGTCCATGGAGGGTTTTTCTCTTCCTCGCTGCTGTTTAAAGAGATCACATAAAATAGAGGGAGAGACACAGAGGGAGCTGTAATTATGCTGGAATATTGTAACTATGGTGACGAGCAGCCCAGTGATACCCTTTCTCTTGCTTTATTATGAGAGTTTATCATGACCGGTGTCAAGTTTATATGTTGAAATCACTCAGGCTCAGGAGCTCGATGCTTTTTCTGCCTCAAGTCCTCTGGAAGGGTGGAGGGCAACAGTGTTTGGTGGACTTCTGATCTGAGGAAGCAAATCTCATCGTTTTTTTAGGGTATCTTGACACTTTGGATCTCTTGGTTTGTTTGGTCAAGATCACCAAAGATTAGTTTGCTTAGTGTTCTAGTTTTAGCACCAAATTAAAATATGGCTTTTATGAAATATAAAGTGAAGATTAAAATTTTATCAAAATCTAGTCAGCTTTATTGTCAATTCAACCACATGTAGATGACATATAGAGAACCTAAATTGCAGTACTCTTAGACCCTAGGTGCCTAACATATAATATTAATATAAAAAGTCTAAATTTAAAAAGAAATTACAATTAATTTAGTAATATAATCTAGAAATATAAGAAAAATTTAAATTTGTAAACGACACAATTACACCTAATGAAGTTTAATATTAAACAAATTTCGAGAGGAGCACGTGCTGATGATTGACCCAGCTGACCCACATTAGCTAATCATGATTCTCTAATCAAAGGATTCCAAGTCACTATATATATATATATATATATATATATATATATATATATATATATATATATATATATATATATATATATATCCTCATTTCCTTTTTACAACTACCTTCATCTGGAAGAAACCACCCCCTCCTCCCCTTCTTCCACCTTTATCCAGAATGGGCGGCATGGTGGCCCAGTGACTAGCACTGTTGCTTCGCAGCAAGTATACCAATGGTGTCGGGTACTCGCTGAGCCATCTGGTATTTCTGTGCAGAGTTGCATGATCTCTCCGTGTCCATGTGGGTTTCCCTGGTTTCCTCTCACCGTCCAAATATGCTCTTTTTTTATAGATAAAAATAAGCCTAAATATTTTTTTTCTAATGTCTTACTCTCAGGAAGTTCACCTTAGCATCATCAGTGGTTGATTTTTGAGATCGACCTGAGCTCAATCTCTCCTCACCCTGCAAAAGACGGTGAGCCCTGGGCCCAAGGACAGCATGTCAAACAAGTTATGCATAATGAGCTACGTGAATTCTTGAAAGGGCATATGCCAATGAGGCCTGATGACTTATAAACACTTTTATATGTATTTGTGTTTCTCTGGATCATATATATATTTTATTTTTATTTTTTTTAAGCCAAATATCATTAGAATGTTAAGTAAAGATGTAAATATCGTAATAAATGTAGTAAATTCCCTTCTGTAAAAATATGTATTACTAAGAACTTAATTTGGACAACTTTATAGGCAATTTTCCTCAATAATTTTTATTTATTTATTTATTTATTATTTATTTACTTACAGTAGTGCAGTAGGTAGCACGATCGCCTCACAGCAAGAAGGTTGCTGGTTCGAGCCTCGGCTGGGTCAGTTGGCATTTCTGTGTGGAATTTGCATCTTCTCCCCATGTTCGTGTGGGTTTCCTCTGGGTGGTCTAGTTTTCCTCACAGTCCAAAGACATACGCTAGAGGTGAATTGGGGAGGCTAAATTGTCTGTAGTGTATGAGTGTGAATGAGTGTGAATGGATGTTTCCCAGTGATGGGTTGCAGCTGAAAGGGCATCCACTGTGTAAAACGTATGCTGGATGAAAATAGATTATTCAATCATTAATTTTCCTTTGGCTTAGTTTCTCATTTATTAGGAAGTCGCCACAGCGGAATGAACCGCCAACTATTCCAGCACATGTTTTACACAGTGGGTGACCTTCTAGCTGCAATCCAGTACTGGAAAACACCCATACACGCTCTCATTTACTCATGCACTCATACACAACGGCTAATTTTGTTTACCCAATTCACCTATAGCGTATGTCTTAGAACTGTGGGATAAACCGAAGCACCCAGAGAAAACCTACACAGGGAGAACCCCCCCCCACAGAAATGCCAACTGGCCCAGCTGGGACTTAAACCAGTGACCTGCTGTGAGGCAACAGTGCTAACCACTGAGCCAACATGCATCCCCAAAGACTAAAGATTAAAGCAAAATAAATAAAATAAAAATAATCTGCAAGGTAGCAACAGTTAAAAGCAAACCCAAATCCTGCTGGAAAAAAACATCCCCTAAACCTTGACACCTCCTCCTCACCTCTTAGTGACTTCTTTACATACCTTGAAAGTCTTTCCACAGTTTGACCATGAACATAATGTGTGCCATCGGACCCAAATGAATTAAAGTTGCTTTCTCCACTTTTTACTCCACTTTGGACCATATCTTTGTCCACACAACATGTAAGGTTGTACAAGCCTTTTGATTCTTTCTGAGGTTAGACAACAAGAGTAGGTTTTCATTTCAAGTTCTCTGAAATATTGATGCAATATTCTTGAGAACCAGCTGAAAATATTAAAGCGTTATTTCAGCCTAAAATTCAAATTCTGCTATTAATTACTCACCCTTATATTGTTACATTCATCTGAGATCTATCATCTTCAAAAAACAAATTAGGGTGTTTTAGATGACATCACTTCATCCCTCTATACAGCAATGATCCTGTTATCCAAAAGGAACCAAAAAGTCCAAAAAGGAACCAAAAGCATTGTGCAATCATACCACGTGACTTCAGTGCTTTAACTGGAGTCATACAATACTCCCAGAATACTTTTGTGCACCAAAAAATAATAAAATGGCAGTAACAATAGCAGTGCTACATATTGCTGCATGCAAGTGTTGTATTGCCTATAGTAAACATGCACTCTGACCTGACAAGAAAGACATTGGAAAACAAAGCCTTTTTTTGGCACACAAAAGTGTTCAATTTCAATTCATCTTTATCTTTACTATAGCACTTTTACAATGTAGATTGTGTCAAAGCAGCTGAACAAAGGGGTTCTAGTGTATTGAAACAGCGTCTGTCCAGTTTTCAGAGTAGAAGTTCAGTTCAGTGTGGTTTAATTTTCACTGCTGAAACTCCAAACACTGAAGGCCAAATCCTTAGATGCGCAGCTCCACAAGTCCCAAACCAAGCAAGCCAGTGACGAGTAACAAACTTCACCAATTGACGAAAGTGAAGCAAAAAACCTAGAGAGAAACCAGGCTCAGTTAGGCACAACCATTTCTCCTCTGGCCAAACTTCTTGTGCAGAGAAGCTTCATATGATTCTTGAAGCTTCATATGATTACAGTTGAACCACTGAAGTACATTCACATGGACTGTTTTGATAGTTTTCCTTTTCTCTCTGGGTTCATTTCTGTCTATGGAGGATGAGAGAGCTCTAAAATATATCAATTTGTGTTCCAAAGATGAATGATCTCTCAGGGATTGGAACAGAATGATTAAATACAGAATAGTAATTTTATTTGGATCAACCAAAGCTGATTTAAGGTTGGTTTATACTTCTGTGTCAAGCAATATACTCCGGTGCAGCCTGTGCACCGTCGCATAGTCCTTGCCGTGGCTGACAACGACGAGCACCTCTCAAAAAATGTAAGTACACGCTTCAATGATGTGTAGCACAAGCTCTCTGATTGGTCGGCTTGGTAGTGGTGATGAGTGTCGGTGGCGCAGGTTACCAACGCTGAATGAGCAAGTTTGAGCTACTTATAGTGTTCAGAAAAGAAAAAAAAAACTTGTGAAGAAACTTGACGCATAGAAACAAAAACCCACTGCCTGCTAGTGTTTCAGAAGTGTTATTGCAAAGCAACATTAAAAGCGCGCAGAAGTATGCACAACTACGTGCAAGGCAGGCACTGTGGGTTACGTCAATCACTCGATGCAGAAGTATAAATTAGTCTCGTCATACGTGACGCGTATGTATCGCAAGCTCTGTGATTGGTCAGCTAGGTAGCTGTGATGAGTGTGGGCGGTGCTAAGAGTTGCAAGCCCGATGGAGTGAGTGTTTACAAGTGTCGAGTCCAGTGAAGGAGCTCCAGATGGAAGCTTTTGGGTCACGGCAATCACTTGACGCAGAAGTATAAACCTGCCTTAACCTTTAAGCAGCTCAACTCAGCTATGATAGTAATGAGAAAGGTTTACTGAGCACCAAATTAGCATAGTTGATTTTTTTACTGATTCATGAACATCGAAGAAGTAATGGCATTCATTCATTTATTCATTCATTTGTATTCCTTCGGCTTAGTCCCTTATTTATGAGGGGTCGCCACAGCGGAGTGAAGCGCCAACTATTCCGCCATATGTTTTATGCAGCGGATATCCTTCCAACCACAGCCTAGCACTGTGAAACACCTATACACTCTCACATTCACACACACACACACACTCATGCACTACAGACAATTTTTGTTTTACCCAATTCACCTATATTGCATGTCTTTGGAATGTGGGGGGAAGCCGGAGTACTCGAAGAAAGCCACACGAACACGGGGAGAACAGTCAAATTCTGAAAGTAATGGCAAAGCAGTTGTTTTTCACTTTCTTAGTATAAAGGTCCCAATGTGCTTCAAGTGATATTGAAGATCCCTTAAGTAAATCCAAGAATTTTGTCCTGGTGGCTTTTTGACTTCATGTGCATAGAGATGTGAGGGTTTGTCTAAGCCTGAGACCACTGATAGGGATTTCTGTCTTTAAAGTACACAGAGCAGCTCCAAATCGGTTTGCACCGGTTGTGTTTGACATGAAATAAGAGCCAGGCTCCATTAATTAGCCGGGCACAAGCGGGGCTGCTGGGAAGGGAGGTGAAACTGTCCATCCCAGATCAGCCACACATCTCTTCCCACATCAGTGTGTTTTGATAACAGACTCTCAGAATTACACAGGCTCCTGGTGGACCACCTTCTTCATGCCGTCACAGGCAGCCTTGCTCATTATTCATCCTGCTGGAAAGAGAGAAAAAAAACTAAAGCACAGGCATGAGAAACATTAGCACATAATCACCCTTGTGTCTGCAACAGACATATGAAAGCAGCTCATCTTTACTTTTTTTTTTGCATGAACTTATGAGGCGAGGAAGGGGGCTGGTGATGAAGTGTTTGTCAGAGTGTTTTGCGGGCCCACACAACAAGGCTTCAGGGAGAGATGGTGAAGAAGACACAGTGATAGACCCCCATTTTGACGCTTACCACCCCCTTTTCTCAAACCCTCGTTCCCATGCTCGGCTTGTGGCAGAGAGTCATTTATACATGAGTGATTAGAGGCCTCACATCCAGAGGATATATTCATTTCCTCTAAATGAGCTTTTATTGTCTGACATTCTTTGCGTCGGGGTTAAACATAGCAGCCAGGGGGTGTGTTGGATCACATATGTAGGTGAATCACACACAAATATGGTCATTTTTTACTTCAAATTCAAGTGGGAAAATGGAAATTACATTTTGAATGCGGAAAAGGGAATTGCGTTTACATCATTTTGGATTTTTTTCACAATTATGGCCGGTTTTCATTATTAATCAGTAATTTTGTGATTTGTTTAATTTAAGTGATTTTTTTATTGATTGATTTATTTTGTAATTATCCCTAATTCTCAGTGGTGTTTTTTGGCACACTAATACGTTTTGTTTTAATTACCATAAATTAAAGAAATTATAAATGCTGGAATTACTTCAAATAATTATTATAATTTTTTGCATTTATTTTTAAAAATAAAAATTTTTTGTTCATTAATTGTAACACTTCAGAGAGTTGTTTCAAAGATGGCCGCAGAGTGAAATGACTTGCCTGAGCTTTACTCAGCGGATGCCCTTCCAGCTACAACCCAGTACTGGGAAACACAACCCAGGCTTATTCCGATTACTAACCCCTATACATTTCTGGAGAGAGAAAAATACATCCCAGGAGCTATGTTTTTTGCAATTTTTGTTTTCATGAATCCACCCGAGGCTGCTGTGTATGCTTTTTCAGATTCCAGTTTTCTACCCCCACCATCCCCCTTCACTAAACCCAAACAATAGTGTTTTAAAAAGCAATCCAGATAAAGAAAAGCCCCCTGATTTTTACCACATTTTCAGATATACCACATTCTCACCCTGTTATTTAGTTGTTTAATTTATTTTTTAGCTTCTGTTTTTGTCTTACCTGCTTTCTAGAACTGTTCTTCACCGGACTCAAACCTCTATGTCGTGGTCAACTCTGCGTCAAAAGTCCACTGGACAAACTCCTAACAGTGGAAAAGTCATACATACGGAGGTAAGCGGTCAGCTAGAAAAGAAACGCTGCCATACCGGTACATAGGGTTTGTTTTAAAGATGAAAAGCAGCCTGATGAAATGCAATATTTTTAGAATGAGCCTATGTTGGGGAAACACCCATACTGTACAATCTTGCATTCACACACACACTCATACACGATGGCTCATTTTGGTTTACCAAATTCACCTATTTACCTTAATCTTCACGTTTGAGCGGGTGCAGCCATTTAAATGTTTTTGACTCGAGACTTCCGGTCTCATTAACTTCTATTCATTTTTAGAGTTAAAAACAGCTCGTTCTGCTGCTTGTTGTTGCAAACTAATTTTTTTTAATTTTATTATTCTACTTTTTATGTATAGTAATGAACACATTTGTTTGTAGACCGAGTAGTTTGAGTGTTTTCTGGCGTTTATTATTTCTAGTCATTTCTCCCGTAGGCAACAGAATCGGAAGTTCTAAAACAATCGCAAAAACGTGCAAACTTCCTTGTTGGAGAATAAGGTCAATAGTGCATGTCTTTGGTCTGAGAGGGAAACTGGAGCACCCAAAGGAAACCCACGCAAACATGGGGAGAGCATGCGAACTCCACACAGAAATGCCAACTGGTCCCGCGGGAGTTCTTGCTGTGATGTGACAGTGCTAACCACCGAGCCATCGTGCCGCTAGTTAGTAGTTTATTGCTAAAAGTCTTAGATAATGGTTTGCCAATAGCATGAATTGTACATTAAAATCAAGTGTGACTGAATTAATTTTTTTAAAAGTTACCAGTCAACTGTGAGCAGCACTGTTTTATCTACTTACCAGTGCTGCTTTTTATTGTCATTTGGCACTTGCTGGATGTTAATTTTAGCCCTTGCCTGGACATGTTCCTGACCATATGCAGTCCTTATTGTATAGTCCACAAACACAAACACTGATTATCCAACTCCTGAGCTGTTATATTTTGAGCTAGACTGAATGCAAAACAAATATTCATCAAGCGCCTTTTTCATGCCACACAAACAGCAGATATCAATACTGCACATCGGCCAAAAGTTTGAAACCCAGCTGCTGTACGGTCTAAGAGAGCGCAGGCTTGAGTAATCCACTCAGCATGCTGACTCAGTTGCTCTCTTGTTAATTAATGAAATTGCTTGAACGGTTTCAGGTTGGTGACTCATTGGACTGGTACAGTCATTGATATCTTCCTGTAGAGCGTGGGCGTCAGGCAATGTGCAGAGCCATAGCACAGGATTGAGTGCTGAGCGCATGTGCTCGCATGGCATGTTTATCCACTTCATTATTTAGTGTTAATTAAGTTGGAAGCCTTCACCAGTAAGGCAGAACAGTAGCATCTGCTGCGGGACAGAGAAAAAGAGGGGCGGACGAGCCTCCGAATTTGAGGCGAGGGGGCCTTTTTTCACAACCGAGAGGAACGGAAACGAGCGCCAACACGATAAGTCTTTAGTGGACCAATTAATGAACTATGTAAGGTGGGGAGGGGCCGGTGGGACAGGACAAAGCGCTGGCATCTGGGTGGGAAGCACATTACAAGAGCCTATTCTGCTGTTTGAACACCCATAAAAGGTGCATTAAAAAAAGGGAGGCCCTTTTTAACACTTCCCGGTTGTGTACTAGCCATCCCTCCGCACATGGGCATGACCATAGAGCAAAAAGCCTCCAATAAAGGTTTAATGGTCCTATAGTCACAGGACGGTCGCCTCGTGCTCCCCAAAGTCCCTGGACTCTAATCGCGCGCAATTAAAAGAGAATCGTGCGGGCAGGAAAACCGGCCAAATGCACCTTGGAGAGATCTTGTCAAGAGACAGAGGGGACCTCTAATGGCTTTTTAATGTAAATATTTGTTGACTTCAGCAACAGGGCTGTGGTATGTTAAAATCAGATTGAGGGAACCAGAGGAGTTCTTTCCTTTGCCAAATGTAATTATTTCCAGTGGCGAAAAAGTTTTCTCTCTGTAGAAGTGCCCTCAAAGGAGCAGCTGTTAACGTTTATTTGTGCTGAAAGGAGAGAGTGCATCTCTCCACTTTGAATCGGGGTGCAACCATAAGAAAGGTCAAGGGTCACTTTGGTCCGCAATCATTCCTTATTTACTCTCTGTCTCTCTCTTGCTTACTTCTACCCTCCCTGTCCTGTCGGCAGAGATTGGCCGTGCATGAAGGTTCATCTGACAACTTCTGCGCAGGGAGGCCACGAGCAGCAACAATGCCGTCAGTTCTCACAAAACAAGCAAATTAGCATTACAAATCTGCCTGAATAACTAAAATGAAAATCAGTGGGAGAGTACATAAATAGCAGGTTACATCCTGACCACCTACGTAACCTGTGAAAGATTTCTGGACTTTACCAAACAAATGGTCCAGCCCTCAAAAGGCAAACATTTCGACTACGTCTTTGATAGTTCACATATTAAGACAGGGCCGGAGTGGGACTCCTTTTCAGCCCTGGAGTTTCAAGCCTCAGACCGGCCCACCTCAGTTCACGACTGACTATATTAAAATAAGGTCATTTCCAATTCAGTTTCTAATTACACTATTAAGTCTTTTTTTGAGAAAACAGCTGCTTTAGAACTTCAAATGTTCAACAACCCAAACGGTATTATATGTCTCAACAATAAAAATGAAAATAATAACATACTCAGACGAGGATCAAACCCAGATCGGCAACATTGTAATCTAACGTGCTAACCACTGGACCGCAACAGTTGTACAATGAAAGGGGACTTATATCATTATTAACCTGCAGACTGGTAATATATAAAAAGAGCAGAGTAAAATAATGAATAAGAAGACTGTGGTCAAGTAAATAAATAAATTAATTTAAAAAGTGTGACTGCTGAGAGCAACAGATTCTGGAGCTAGGGACACCGGCCCTCGCGGCCAAAAAACGGACCGGCCCACCGGGAATTCTCCCGATCCTCCCGATTAGCCAATCCGGGCCTGTATTAAGATGTTGACTGTTTTTATTAGCGTTCCTTATGCAATGTGGAGGAGAGATTTCCCTCATCCCATCCTGCTTTTAAAGTTCTGCTTTTAATGTCTAATAACCCAATGTAAAACTGAATCTCCTAAGAATTTGCAGCAGTACATTTAGGTACGTTCTCAATTAAAGATTCATGTTGCCAGCAGGCTCCAGAGGTGGATTATTTATTATATATTGGCATATGCTAATAAATATGCCTCAACATATTCAAAGCGTGCGTCAGATTAAAAATTGATATTGCTTGTGGCCCTCAGACACAGAATATGCATCTAGTGGCTTGGCCGTTTTATATAGGCTTGCTTACCCAAACCTAAAGACAGATGGGAATTCAGCCTAATCGAAGCTGTCACTTACTGCATTCAGATGCACTAAAATGCAGAGTTATCTATCAGATGTGTTTGAAATCACATGCCTTTTTCATATTTAAGAAATTGGAAAATATTGTGCAGCACACAAGAGGAGTTTACGCAGTTGTCTACTGCTGTTAATCCCATGCAAATCTGCCGGATACATTCATTGGAAGCTCATGTTTATGGGTGTCTCCTGAGACTGGCAGAGCATGTGCGTATCTGAACCACATACGGTCTGGGATCAAATACCATCTCATCTATCTTTGTGAGGGCTTGATTCTGACTGGGTTTGACAGCAGTGAGACTTCACTGTTTTTGATATTGAGCAGAGAATAAACTGAGAACAAAGGTGCCGTGTGCTGTGTATGTTCACGTACGTGAAATAAGTGTATTTCACCGCGTACCCATGTATTGATACAGACCGTTTCAGGCTTTCCGGAAAGCTCAAGGGACAAAAGTGAGTATGAGGTATCTGAGATGAGAAATATTAGGCAGACATCTGAAAACGTGGCTGAGAGCAGTTTGGAAGTGCAGTGCCAGTGGTTACAAAGACTTAAGCAGACAAGACTGCCACCCTGTGGGCTGATAGTGGCAACACAGTCTTGAAGACACATGAGGAAGTACCTGGAATCTAAGGTTAGTGCTTTTTGGAGTACAAAATTGCTTGGATTGCTTGAGCTGAGCTGTTTTAATCCAAATTAAACACACCTGAACAAGCTTATCAAAGTCTTCTATAGTAGTACTTCTATATTTTTGAGCTAAACTCTACAGGAGAAGGATTGGACACACTTGGTAGATAGACCATGCACTCTATTTTCAGTGGTTTACAGCTTCGTTTACGTGTCTGTTTTGTTCCGTTACCAACCACACAGAAATGATAGTAAGTGAGATGGTATCAGACTCTCGATGCAATTCACTACAGACTCATTACCGTCAGTACATTGGTTTCAATTAATGCATGAGATAAGCTTAATCGCTCCCCAAAGACTGACTTTACACAACAAGCAAGTTGGTTGCATTTGATCCTTTTCCCATAACCGTTCGCTTCATTAAAACTTTCTCAGGGCGGTGGATCGAAGCGCACCACAGTGGGCCAACAGACCTTCTACAGCAGCTCTAGTCCTCTCAGTTGCATTTTCACCAAGCAAATTGGGAATTTATGGCACTCACCAGCCTCTGAAAACAGATGGTAGCACACGAGTGAAGGACTTCAAGGACTAGCTGTAGACAGGTGAGCCACTACAGCGAGCACAAATTGTCCTTTCTCTTCTGAAAAGTGCTTAGCTTGTCTCCAAGAGAGGCTTGGGAAGGGTAATTACTGTTATATAGCTGGAGAGTGATGGAAAAAGGGTACAGCCGGACCATTTTGCTACCTTGCGCACTGAGCTTTTAGCTCTCTCTCTTCCTGTTATTTTCCTCTGCTTTTCCCCCTTTGTCTCTCAATGGCAGCCGTAAAGCCTGAGAGAGATGGAGAGATTCATAGAACAAGTTTGGCAATGAAGTGCAGAGGCAAAAGAGGTCATTTACAGACAACACGGCCTGTCAAGCGGAGCACAAGGAGAAAGGGGACTAGCGGAAAAAAGCAGACCCCTGTGTCAGAGAGAAAACTAGCAAGAGAAACCAGACGAGATATGCTGGGTGATCTCAGATGACTGGAGGGAAATCAGCAAACATAACAATGCATATGTCAAACAAATACACAGAACAGAGTACATTATTTTTTTAAAAAGTGTTCTGACTGAGCAAACAGCTTGCATCAGAGCGGACCCAATGGATATTGGCTGTGAATGTTTGGATCAAATGCATTTAAATTGTTTAAGCTTTCTAAAAGTTTCAGCTTACATGTTTTGTGGTGTTTGCAATTGAAAAAAGGGGAACTTTGGGATTTAAGGGTGTGATTCACCTAAAGATATTTTTCTTCATGGATTATTGAGTTTTTTTGTGTGTAGAGCTTACAGTGCTATACTCACTGAGTGGTCTTTTGTGGACAAACGTTTGACTTGTGTTTGCAGCAAGATACATGCAAAGAGAAAATCAGCCTCCACAATGAACGTTTGATCTGTTTTTACGTGTGATTTAGTCATTTATTTCTTTTTAAGAGAGTGAGGTGGTGTATTTCTACCAGGGGTGCATTTCTCAAACAATGACAAAACTCGCGGCTGAACTATCATAGTACAATGCATTGTTTGGGAAAAGATCGGCATAAAGGGTTTTGTTAAAGGGGTTTGTTTTCCTTTAAATGTTTTGTTGTTTTCTTGTGGAAAGATATTTTGGTTTTAAATCATTGCAAATATTAATTTGGAAACTATTGTATTTGAAATGGGCAACGCGGTAGCGAAGCACGTTTGCCTCACAGCAAGCGGGTGGCTGGTTCGAGCCTCGGCTAGGTCAGTTGGCATTTCTGTGTGGAGTTTGCATGTTCGTGTGGGTTTCCTCCGGGTGCTCCGGTTTAAATAGAATCTGGATGCAGCCTTTATGATGCAAGCGGAGATTGCATTACTCACCACTCACTATGTAGTGCACTCGATGGAGTGAGTGCTGTCACTGTGATGGTTAGTGGTGGGGTTAGGTGAATGCATTAAAAAGCATTGGATGCAGCTCTGAGTGCACTTCACCAGGTCTGCATCTAGACCCCTCTCCCGGTTTCCACCACAGTCCAAAGACATGTAGTACAGGTAAACTGGCTAAAACTGACCATAGTGTATGAGTGTGTGTGTATGGGTGTTTTCCAGTGATGGGTTGCGGCTGAAAGAGCATCTGCTGTGTAAAAAAATATGCTGGAAAAGTTGGAGGTTCATTCCGCTGTGGTGACCCCAGATTAATAAAGGGACTAAGCCGAAAAGAAAATGAATAAATGAATGAATGTATTTGAAATAGGATAACAGTGACAGCTACAGGTGATAGAGAGATAGCTTTAGTTTACTGTTACGTGATCTTGTTAACCGTGTGATAATCCATAAAACGGAAAGTTAACACGAGCAGTATGGAGCAGTATACTTCTTATGGTTTTATATGAAAGAAGAACAAACTGAAAATATCTAAATGACTCCTGGACTTTAATTAGGAAATGCAAAAGGTATGTTTTTTCTTTGTTTTTTTTGTGTGTGTCTGTGTTCTACAAGCTGATGAAGTTAAACACTGAATATTGAAGCTGGTTTGATAAGAAACAAAATCAGTTAAACTGCTGAAAAGAAAAAGCAAAACATTGATATTATGCATGTTATTGTTTTATTAATTTAAGTTTTTTAGAGTGTCATCATGTAAAAATGTCAAGATGTTGTATCCAATGGGTTGTTCAAGTGTTGTCTTAGTGAAGTTTAATTTTAAACTAATTTCGAGAGGAGCATGTGTTCATGATTGACCCAGCTGGTCCAATCAAAGGATCCTAAGTCTATATATATATATATATATATATATATATATATATATATATATATATATATATATATATATATATATATATATATACTCATTTCCTTTCTAACGGCTCCATTATGACATCTTCATGTTATTTTAAGAGTTCACACTTAGCTCACGATTTATACATAGCTTGTTTGGCATGCTGTCCCGGGAGAGAGCCCTGAGGTCAAGGGATCCTCAAGCTCAGGTCCTCCCTTTAAAATAACATGAAGATGTCATAATGGAGCCGTTACATCCATCCATTCTTTAGAGAAGAACCCCATCATTTCCTTGTGCAAATCATATTATTTTACACGCACATGCATTTTAAAAACATACAATATTAGTTTTGGTAAAAACATGCTCTCGTTTTCCATATTTATTGAAATATATGTAAATGGCACATATGGGCCTTTGTTTCCTTTACAAATATTATTAAGAACATTTCACATTTCTATTCTAAAACATAAAATCACTTACAAAAGCTAACTCGTATTCTAATACCATATCTATATTATATAAATAAAAGAGTAAATAAAGAAGCTATTTATTAAGAAATAAAATTTAATATTTTTTATTTATTAGGAAATTAAATAAATCCTACTTTAATAATATTATTAATAATTATGATTATTATTATTTAATTATTATTTAATTATTATTATTATTATTGTTATTATTATTATTATTAAGTAAAATATTGTTTGTTTGTTTTTGTTTTTTTAAGTCTACTTTTACAATTTGGCACATTCAAGCCACTGCAGAAATGTTCCATCCAACAGGCCCATGTCATATACAGTACAGATACTTAATAAATAGCCTACTTTGAATTTAACACATTAACGTATGCTATATATTTATGATTTCATAAGCTTCGGAGACATACCTTAAATTCCGCTTTTTAAACCTATAGCTTTCATCATGAGCCACAGCTGTGTTCAAAATGGCATAAATGTTTTCAAAGTGCAATAGGAAAGCTGACTTTTTTTTAATCATGCAATTTCCAAGATTAAATGTTAGAATGTTCTAAAAGAATTGGGCATGGGGGGCAACTGGGAATAGAACACACCCAGGAACTAACTACAGCTCTAGAGATGTAGTTACAAGTGTACAATTTTGCGATACAGTTTGCGAATTTTCATTGGAATGATGGTTTTGGGAAATGCCAAATCAACAAACTATGTTTGTAACCACAGATCTTGCAACCTTATGATGGTTTTCGTGATCGGAGCCAAGACAAATGCACTGTCCTACCCTAGGTGGACTTTGGTCTATTTTCTTCTGTGTTAGACTTGGTCTATTTTCTTCTCTTGCCCAAGCCATCCTAATCCTCAACCACGACACAATGCCATTTGAAATTATTATTATTATTCTTAGACCATATACAAATGATTTCTATATTTTATTGAGCAATATACAAAATGATGGTATTAATTATTGTAATGATTAGATCAACTCATTTAAAAATTATAGATCAGCAAAAAGTGCAGATTAACTTTTCCGCATATTTTTGATAACTGTAGTGTTCACCATATACACAACACCTGCTTTTCCTGCTTTTGTTTTTGATTATAATAAGATGCACAATTTGTAACAATAATTATTGTCTTAACGCTATACAAGTATACTTTAATTGACTTGAATTATATTTTGGAAGACATTTAGATTTCTCATATCTTTCTGCGCCACTCTCCAGCATTCAGAGCCATACAAAAATGACTCAACATTGTTGTTTTGTGTACAATTTGGTTTTGTTCATAGGCTGTATCATTTTGATTTCCAGATACATACAAATCTGTCTAATAAGCTTTGAGCCTTATCAGGACGTGCATTTATATCCTTGCTTGCTGCATTGTCCGTGCTAAATAGTCTTCTCCGGTAGGGAAATTCCACTACTATCTCAAGTCTTTCAGATATTAATATAGAGACATTGTAAAAAAAATTATGGAAACATTTGGCAAAAGGAGATGATTATGATTACAAAGTCTGATCACTTAAAATATTTTAAAAATATATATTTTGGTCACACTTTACGATAAGGTTCATTAGTTAATGTCAATTAATGCATTTACTAACGGAAACAAACAATGAACAATACATCTACTACTGTATTTGTTCATGTTAGTTAACGTTAGTTAATGAAAATACAGTAGTTCATTGTTAGTTCATGTTAACTCATGGTGCATTAACTAATGTTAACAAGCATGGACTTGGATGTTAATAATGCATTAGTAAATGTTCAATTATGATTAATAAATGCTGTACATGTGGTGTTCATTATTAGTTTATGTTAGTAAATGCATTAACTAATGAACCTTATTGTAAAGTGTTACCTATATTTTAAGAATAAATAAATAATGCATGTATTCAACTGATCAGAAGTGACACTTAAGAGTATTTATAATGAATATTATAATGAATATAATATACTCTATTCAAAATTGCATTCATCAAATTATACCCCCAAAAAACTTCATAGAAGACGTCTTGTTTTAAAATGAAATCTGCTCAGTGCACTCACAACCCCAATTTATGTAGTAACTTGCGTGAAACACACATTTTCAGCAAGAGTGTGTGGAATCTACTGTGTTAGCCTGTCACATAATCAATATATCAACTTATTGTGGAACAAATGTCCTCAATAAATTTTGATGACAGAATCTATACATATGGGGCGCCACAGTAGTACAGTGGGTAGCACGATTGCCTCACAGCATGGAGATTGCTGGTTTGAGCCCTGGATAGGTCAGTTGGCATTTCTGTGTGAAATTTGCATGTTCTCCCCGTGTTGGAGTGGGTTTCTTCTGGGTAGGGTTGTAACGGTATGAGTTTTTCACGGTATGATAATCGTCTAAAACAATACCACGGTTTGACGGTTTCGCGGTATACGGTATGTTACAAATGTTACAAAATAATAGAACAGTGAAGCAAATTTGACTTTTTCCAAATAATATATTTTTAGTTACTATAAACAACACCACTTACAATGAACAAATAAAAATAAGAAAATAATAAATAATGTGTCAAAGTCCAAATAAAGTCCAAATAAACATGGTGCAAATCCTCAGTAAAAAATAGATATAAATATTTACTATACTATAAATAGTTACATAACGAAACTAGATTCAATATGGAACATCCTTAGGTTCTATGTGCCAGCATGGATTTGGATGTGGTTGTATGCAATGCAGACAAACAGCTGCATCTTCATTTGCGTCTTTTGAAAACAGCACGAGCAGCAGTTCGTCTTTGCTGTGTCACTGTTTTGTCATGTTTCTGTGCTGCTGTGCATGCAAAAGTACTTAGTATGAGAATTATTTCATGCAAAACTTTTTTTTTTTGCGTTTTATTTAGCCGCGCATAAATGTATGCCTTTCTCTCATTCCGTGTTGTTCAAAAAGCTTGGTCCACAAACAAAAGCGAAACCTATGCTTATTGGTTGTGATATAGCGAGTTTGAACCAATCTGGGCATGGAGGAGGGACAATGCATCAATGTATCCATGTCTGGTTTGTCCGGAGACATAGTGACGAGCGTTTCTTTGTCAAATCAGCGTTGTCAAATGTTGATGACGTAACCGCACTGATTCCGGAGCCTCTGAAAGTCCGCTGAGATTCTCTTCTTTATGCCAATCTTTGAATTGTATGAATCGGATCAGCGGATCAAAAGTTATTAAACATTTAAGAGCAATACTTATTTTTAGCCGCGGGCGGCTGTCTCGGTCTTTAAGGGTTAAAACCGTTGATATGCAACTGTTCATGGTATGATAATCGTGCACGTTCAAATCGTGGTAAACCGTCATACCGGTATATTGTTACAACCCTACTTCTGGGTGCTCAGGTTTCTCCCACAGTCCAAAGATATGTGCTATAGGTGAATTGGGTAAGCTAAATTGTCCATAGTGTATGTGTGTGAATGGGTGTGTATGGATGTTTCCCAGTGATGGCGCTATCGTTAATAGGGATGCAATGATTAGCCGATTTCACTATTAACCATTCTTAAATTCATGGGGCTTCTCAACGTTGCGTATGTGTTGCACGGAACAAAATTGCTGCAACTAAGTTGGTTGGGTTTAGGGAAGTAAGTGGGCGAGCGTGTAAATCAGTAAAATTGGTTGGGTTTAGAGAAGGAGGAGGGCGGGTCAGTAGATTAGCCGGTCACCCAGTCAATCATTCAGTCGTTCAGTCAGACAGACGGTCGGTCGACAGCGGCCTC
Organism: Danio rerio; assembly: GCF_052040795.2. Classification (NCBI taxonomy): domain Eukaryota; kingdom Metazoa; phylum Chordata; class Actinopteri; order Cypriniformes; family Danionidae; genus Danio; species Danio rerio. Next base: position 35,710,640 of record NC_141032.1, read on the forward strand.
TGGTGGGCCTTTGGCGCGAATGGCACTTACGAGAGACGTTTGAGATACGAAAAAGCGCACACAGTGGCCTCTCGTGGATTCGCGAAAACAAAAACTGCAAAAAATACTTACCTCCCGGGACGTATTTCGCGGTCTCCAGAAACGTCCACGTGACTACGTTTTCAGAATGAGCCTGGGTTGCAACGATACGTTAGACAAATTAGTACAAATTAATAAAACTATTATGAATGTATGGACGCAGATAATAACAACAATTCATTTAAATTCTTAGCTAATATATAGCTTAAATTAACGTTAGACAAATACTGTTTTTTATTTATACTTATGTTTATTTATTTATTCATTTTTCTGTCAAACATAAAATTATCATTCATGATTAAATAAAAAACTTTTCAAAAATAAAAACAGTCTAAATAGAGAAATGAACTATTGTTTTTTATTTATTAATATTTTGTGCTGTATTTTGGTTATTAAGCAGCAATATACAACACTCTAAAATATAAGCAGTTTTCTTGTGATCGTCTCAACAAGTAGTGCTTTGAATTTTAAAAATGCATAATAATCATGATAACCGTGAAACCATGATTAATCTTCAGACTATAATCGTACAACCAAAATTTATCGTCATTGCATCCCTAATTGTTATGCAATTTAAAACAACATATGAATGTGTTTGAATTTAAATATCTTGCCTACTTAAGCAATACACTGATTTTGTTGTGCTTTAAAATACAACATTTGAATGTTTGTAAAAGAAGCCACAATGTGTACAATGCAGTGAGGTTATGTAGTTTCAAAATCTAACATATTAACGTTTTAATGTAGAAAAAGCCAATGTGGGTGTCTTAAGGAGCAAAATTACAGCACATGGGGTCTTATATTGCTGTTGTGTGATCACTCAAATCTCTCCGGCTCAACATTTGGAATGCTTTTTGTAAACTGGCCCCCAGGACAAACTAATTGAATGGCCTTAACGTAATGTTTGTAACACTGATAATTCTCATGCTGTTTATGTTGGTTGGTTCATCACCCACAGTCATCTTATGACTTCAATATATTGTGAATATATAGTGCATAAGCTATATAGTTTATTTGATGGTGATTTTCTCTTCTTTTTGAAACTTGACAGCCCCAGTCCTCTTTTACTTAAATGGAAAAACTCAGCATGTAGACGAATGATTTATATTCCACAGTCAATCAGTCATACAGGATCTAAAAAGCACGTGAGCAAGTAACTGATCACTTTAAATCATCCTTTTAAAGCGAACTTAAATTTTAGCCACAGGTTGTGCCAAGTGATTCTCACCGTGATGTGTGCTGTAAGTCATTTTGGTTAGAAGCATCTGCTAAATGTCTGCTTGATCTCTTGGACACCACATCAACCTTACACATTTATCTATAGTATTTAACCTCCATTCTAATTGGCTAATTAATTAGGAACTATTTACAATGATGACCTGGCGAGATACAAAGATACGAAGCCACATGGCCACAAATGCACGGTGGATTTAGAATCTCTGTCCGAGCCAGTGATATCTGGCTGCTTAATCTCAAACTCACTCCAGCCAAACCACACTTTTTCTTTTTTCTTCCTGGGCATTTCTCTCTGATTTTGGATTCTGCTTGGCTCAGAGCTTTCCTCATAGCTGTGTTAATTACTTGGAGCTTTGTAATCCTTTTTTATGCCTTATTTATCCTTCTGTGGTCTTGGCTTGCTGATAAAAGCGTTATAAATCATTTTGCATATCTTCATCAAGGCGGCAAAAGGCGGAATCAGAGAAGTAGACAAGAATCTTGTCGGGTTTTTTTTTTTCTTCTTGCATATGTAATATTTGCTCCTCGTTTCTGCTAGTGGCTCGATGGCAGAGCTCCAGGACTTACGCTGAAAATCTAATTTGAGAGGATAGTAAAGGAGCCAAGAGCCAAACATAAATCTGCCGGACCATAGTGCTGGATGAGCATGAGCTTTCCACTATCATTGCTCCACATCTCATGACCAATCCCTCTCCCTTACTGTCTTTCTCTCTTTTCCAACACGTTCTGTCCGTCTTTCTCTCTTTCTTTTAAAATGTGCATTGTTTTCTTTCTCTCCTCATTTTCTCGCTTCAATACTCGCTTCTTTATTTTATGCATTATTTATTAGTAGTATTTATTTACATTACAACCCCTAATTAGAATAGGGTTGGGATAGTATGGAAAACGCAAATAAAAAAGACAGTAGTAAATTCTAAGTTTTCTTTGACTTGTATTTCATTGCAGACAATAAAACAAACATTATTTAATGTGTTCCTCATGATTTTTATTGTTTTTTTTTGTTTTTGTTTTTTCAAAATAAACACGTATTTCAATTTTGATTCTTGCAACACATTTCAAAAAAGTTTTGGAGCAGTTTTGGGCTAGTAATCAGGTAAATTGGTTAAATAATGATGTGATTTGAAACAGGTGATGTCAACAGGTGACAAGGGTGTAAGCCTAAGCTGAACTACCGTAATCTCCAATCTCTCAGGCAGGTCCTTATCAAGAATCAAGAATAATTTATCTATAAGCGATATCACCACATGGGCTCAAGACTACTTTGGCAATCATTGGTCAAGTACCACAATATGTGGTTCCTTCTACAAATGGCAGTTAAAATTGTACTATGCCAAAAGGAATCCCTATGTTAACGGTGTCCAGACGAGCCGTCTACTTCTCTAGGCTCAGAGGCATCTGGGATGGACCATCAGACAATGAAAATTTGTACTGTGCTCAGATGAATCAGTATTTCAGGTATTTTGGGGGGAGAAATAGACAATGTGTGCTCTGGACCAAAGGAGAAAAGCATCTCTTTCCAGCAACAAATCCAAAAGCAAGAGTCTGTCATGGTATTGGGTTGTGTCTGTGCCCTTGGCAAAGGTAACTTACATTTCTGTGATGGCACCATTAATGCTGAAAAGTACATGGAGATTTTGGAGCACAACATGCTGTCTTCTTTTTCAGGTATGCCCATTTCAACAAGACAATGCAAAACCACATTCTGCATATTACAAAGTCCTGGCTGCGAAGCAAGAGGATACAGTTACTTGACTGGCCTGCCTGCAGTCCTGACCTGTCTCCAACAGAGAATATGTGGGGCATTTTGTAGTGCAAAAAAGCAACAACAAAGACCCCGTACTGTTGCCCACGTTAAGACTTGTTTGCAGGATGAATGGGACAAAATTCCACCTGAAACACTTCATCACTTCGTGTCTTAAGTCCCAAAACATATTTTAAGTGCTGTGAAAAGGAATGGCAACATTACAAAATGGTAAATACTTTACTGTCCCAACTTTTTTTAATCATGAGGAACACATTAATCAATGGGCTGTTGTACTGTCTGCAATAAAATACGTCAAAGTAAATTTAGAAATCACTTGGTTCTTTTTTTTTTTTTTTTGCGTTTTCTATGACCACGTTCCTTCACAGATAGCTATCGAAAATATCCTATACACTTATTTCCTCAGAAACACAGAACAAGCAACACTATTTATATACACATAAACTTATATAACAACATACATAGTTTACTTTCATCTGGCATACAATATACCACAGCGGAATGAACTTTGCCAACTTATCCAGCATATGTTTTACGCAGTGGATGCCCTTCCAGCTACAACCCATCACTCTCATATACACTCATACACTAAGGACAATTTAGCTTACCCAATTCACCAATAGCGCATGTCTTTTGATTGTGGTGGAAACCAGAGCACCCGGAGGAAACCCTCGCGAGCACGGGGAGAACATGCAAACTCTACACAGAAATGACAACTGACCCAGGGCTCGAACCAGCAACCTTCTTCCTGTGAGGCGATTGTGCTATTTGTCAATTTTTAGATTGTTATTCTCTATTTACTTTTTAATTTTTTTATTCCCTTAATATCTGTGTTGTTGTCCTGGCATTGTCATTCTGTCGCACTCTGGAAACTTCTGTCAGGAAAACAAATCCCTGTGTAAACATACCCGGCAATAAAGCTGCTTCTGATTCTGAAAAAGTAAGAATTAAAATGTTGGACGCACCTTAAATTGTAATTCATTAAAGCACATAGCCTATATTTGCAGCGTGTTTATAGGCTTTCAAATATGGGGAATGTCTCTTTGGTTTTATTACAAGCTGTTCACTCATTGTCAATAAAAACACAATTAATACATAACAATTCTAGATGCAGTAGTAAACTAAATGAGAGAACTCAAACTAGTAATATAAGCAGACGAGATAATAGTGAAACAATAATTAATAGTATAGAGGAGAATCTGAATTACACAAATAATTTTAAAAATAACAAGGGGAAAATGTTTAATAATAGTATAAAACCTAATGTCCACTCACTATTACATGCACCGTTGCGGCTTTTGTCTCACGCATTGAAACTGTGACACGCTGTGTTAGTGTTAGCTTAACCGGCTTAAAAGAAAATCACTCTCGGATGACACCTTAAAAGCACTTTGAAAGCGAAAGAAAGTGGGCTGTTCAGTTGAGTGCACAGAAAGAGCGTGCGCCTGCTGAGTAAACAGCCTCCTCCTCTCCACAGCATCTGATGGCCCATCCAGATAAAGAGGCATCACACATCCTCAGCATTTTACCCCAGTGCTCTTTAATGGCCACGACAAACTTTGAATCCATTGCCTTGTCGATGCATTTCTATAGCTGCAATCTAGGACCTGATGACTATAGTTTTTGTAGACAAAATAGCCTTGGCGTTGACTAGACTGAAAACTGAATTTAAAGCTATTGGGTCTTTCCTGGGTGACTGCTGACTGTTGACACACTCATTTTTCTGGAATGTCTTTAGATCATTATCTCAAATTAAGTATATTCGTTGTGAATGGCCGCATAAATTCCTGGACACAGCAATCGAAAAGATCCCGAAGACTTATTTATACAGAAAAAGAAAGAATTAAACTGTTGTGTACGCTATAAACTGCAATTAATAATGTAAAGTGCTTTGCCATCAGCAAGTTAGACTGTAAAAGTAAAAGGTTTCCAGAAGAAGTGAGTGCTGCTGGAGATTCAGGGACTCTCATTTATACTGAGAACAGGATTTGATCCAGGCTGGGAGATAAATCTGTGGAAAATGGAGAACACTTATCAAGTCTAATCACAAGACGGAGACAAAATTGCAAAACTGATTCCGCAGACAGGCCAGAAGTTGCTGCTGCTGCTGAATGTTTAGGAATAGATTGGCCAAAAATGAGCATTTTGTCATCATTTACTCATCCCTGGTGTCATTCCAGTGCCCATATTTTCTTTCTCCTCTAAACCCCCCCCAAGAAAGCATTTTCAAGCTTCTGTTTTATATAAAGGGAAAGTGGTGATTTATACCGGCAATTCCAAAAAGGCCAGGAAAGTTTAATAAAAAATTGTATCGTATGTCATTGTGTCGTATTCTCTATTCTTCTAATCAGACATTTTAGTATTGCTTTAAACTTGAACTGTGTTCAATGCTATCAAATTTACGCTTTAAAGGTCAATGCAATTGATGGTCCCAATTAAATATATTTCATTTCACTGTATGGTAGTACAAATCACGTACAAGCAATTCCAGATATTAGAAATAAAACGATTTTAAATGATCAGCTAAATGTCTTTACATTTCTGTTTTAAGATCATTCACTATTAAAAGTTGAGTTTGCTCAGAAATGATTGACCACTGTATGATGTGGCGGGGAAAGATATTTTGAAGAATGTTGGTGAAACCATTTTGACTTTCGTTGTATTCACAAAATAAATTAGACATTTCTCTAAACACTTTTATTAATTAGGGTTAATGAGCAGCCGCAGACTGAACTGTAAAGGCTTATCTCCATTTGCGGAGTAAAGCTGCGGTCACACTAGAGTTTGTGTGTGCAAAGTTCTGTCATACAGCACTGTGAAAAGGGGCGGGAATAAAACAAGATTATTAGACAATAAAAAAGCAAGCGATTGCTCTGTTTTAAATTTCTGTCCTGAGAGGTCATGTTTTGATCCTCGATTGGTCACACGCAGTCAGGTGATGCGATTTCGCAGGTCAGAGTTTACCAAGCTTGAACTGTGCACCACAGCAACCTGCGAAACTTGCAGGTTCATTCGCGTGCGTATGAATGGAAGTCTATGGGAGTAAATGCACAGTGTGACCACAGCTTTACTCAATATATTATTTCGTTATAAGCAGCAGACACGTGCAAAGGGGGTTTGCTAGAGCACCTGCTCTTTTTCTCTCTGAGAGTTCTTCCTCCTTTGCACACGGATCCCCTATCCGCAACACCCACAACGTTTTTCGGCTTCGCGATCAACCCGTGTCTCAATAGTTAACTAGATTCGTTAACAAGCACCAGTTATGCTTTAAAAATCTTTTTAAACTCGAAACAACCAACTTTCTGTGCTACTGTAATCGCCCTGTGTGCCATTATACTGTGCTGCTGAGGGGTAGATGATGTTTGCAGCACAGAATGAATGATGACGCTTGTCGCTCAAAGTTTATGTAAAAGTCACATGAAATCCGACATAACAGTTCACACTGCGGTCGCATTGCAAAATATCAGATCTGTCTGATTTAAGACTACATATGAAAGTGACACAGATCTGACCCGAAAAGATCAGATTCCATACAGTTTAGGCTGTTCACACTGTCATTACCTGAGTAACATGATTGGGAAAAAATCTGATTCGTGCCACATTTGCCTGCAGTGTGAACGTAGAGAGTTAGCTTGTTCTTCTTGTGTTGACATCGGTTTCCTCAATGTGCCCCGGTTTCCCCCACAGTCCAAAGACATGCGCTATAGGTGAATTGATTAAACTAAATTGTCCATAGTGTATGTGTGTGAATGAGTGTGTATGGATGTTTTCCATGGGTTGCAGCTGGAAAGGCATCCACTGCGTAAAACATGCTGGATAAGTTGGCGGTTCATTCCACTGCGACGAGCAGAGATTAATAAAGGGACTACGCCGAAAAGAAAATGAATGAATGAATTTTCTTTTATCCATAACAAAATTGGGTTTGACGTGCGAGTATATGGTGTAATTTACTTGAATCATTTTTAACTCTACCGCTAGATGGCGACAAGTAGCTATTTTGGTATAAAAAGTGATTTAAAAGGCATGAAACAAAACAAAAGAATCACCAAATCCAATGCATAACACGATACCAAAGTTTGTCACTGCACGTGTTTCATACGGAATAGCTTAAATGTTACCCAAATTCATTCTGGTGATGTCTGACATCCAGTTTTACATCTAAGAATGTATTGGTGTGAATCGAAAGTCAGTCAGCAGGGTTACTGAAACAGCATCGTAACAGGTTTCTAGGTTTCCTCTCTTTTTTACCTAGATGTTCTCTGATGAAATCTATTCTCATGTGCTTTCTCTCTTTTATCAGAAATGTGAACAGCTGCAGGGGCACAGCAGGACCACCAAATCCGACACGGCACCATACAGGTTACCAAAATCCAGTAATCCACCTCTGTTTTACACAGAATGACTTTAAAGTTAAGCGAATTTAGCCTGACGACATCTAACCTTCTCTTTTATATCAGAAAAAAAGATAAACAATTTGCTCTGTTATGAACAGCTGCAGGGTCAGCCACGGCAGCATCGTATTTTTACGCCTCTCTTTTTCACACAGACTCGCTTTAATGTTGCACAACTTCATTTTGGTGGCGTTTGACTCCCTCTGTTTTATATCCTCCCAAAATATCTCTAATATCAACAGCTGCAGAAATACACCAGGGTCACAAAATGCAATAGGGCAACATAACATAACATGAACAAAATCTGTACTTTCCCTCTGTTTTTACACAAAATGTATTTAATGCTACCAAGATTTAAATCTATGAATCTGTATGCAATTTATCTGGTGATGTTTAAACTTCTATCTACGCTGTTAAAATGATATGACAAAAAGTCATACCAATCAAATATTTTTTAAATATTTAAATAGTTTAGTCATACAAAGGTAGTTCATATTTTTATTCAGTTTGACTAATGTAAGTTGATATAACTAGAAAAGTTAAATTGATGAAGCTAATATATATATATATTGTAGCTGTAGACATAAAGTAGGGTCATAAAATGTTATTATAAGTGTGACTCTTACTGCTCTATATGTGTCTTTTATTCAAAGAAAATCATACAAAACATTTAAAAGTTTATACCTTCACCGGCCATTTTATTAGGTACACCTGTTCAAATACTTGCTAACGTTTATTTCTAATAAGCTACAATCACATGGCTGCAACTTAATGCATTTAGGCATGTCAAGACGAACTGCTGCTTTTCAAACCGAGCATCAGAATATGGAAGACGGGTGATTTAAGTGACTTTACATGTGGCATAGTTGTTGGCGCCAGATAGACTGGTCTGAGTATTTCAGAAACTGCTGATATACTAGGATTTTCATGCACAACCATCTCTAGTGTTTACAGAGAATGGTCAGAATAAGAGAAAATATCCAGTGAGTGGCACGTATGTGGGCGCATTTGTCTTGTTGATTCCAGAGGTCAGAGAATGGCCAGATGATTGAAGCTGAAAGAAAGGCAACAGTAACTTAAATAACCACTCATTACTACTGATGTATGCAGAAGAGCATCTCTGAACGCACAACATGTCTAACCTTGAGGTGGATGGGCTACAGAAGCAGAAGACAACACCGGGTGCCACTCCTTTCCAAAGAACAGGAAACTGAAGCTACAATTTGCACAGGCTCACCAAAATTGCATAATAGAAGATTGACAAAACGTTGCCTTGTCTGATGAGTCTCAATTTCTACTGCGACATTCGGATGGTAGGGTCAAAATTTTGGCGTCAACAACACAAAAGCATGGATCCATCCCGCCTTGTATGAACGGTTCAGGCTGCTGGTGGTGTAATGGTGTAATTTTCTTGGCATACTTTGGGTTTGTTAGTACCAATTGAGCATTGTGTCATTGCCACTGCCTACTTGTGTATTGTTGCTGACCATGTACATCCCTTTATAACTACAGTGTGTCCATCTTCTGATGGCTACTTTCAGCAGGATAACGTGCCATGTCATCAAGCGCAAATCATCTCAGACTGGTTTCTTAAACATGACAATGAGTTCACTGTACTCAAATGGCCTTCACAGTCACCAGAACTCAATCCAATAGAGCACCATTTGGCATGTGGTGAAACAGGAGATTCACATCATGAATGTGCAGCTGACAAATCTGCAGCAACTGCGTGATGCTATCATGTCAATATGGACCAAAATCTCTGAGGAATATTTCCAGTACCTTGTTGAATCTATGCCATGAAGGATTAAAGCAGTTCTGTAGGCAAAAGTGGGTCCAACCTTGTACTAGTAAGGTGCACTTAATAAAGTGGCTGGTGATTGTTCATGCATAGTAAGTTGTAAGTGGCCGGTTAGTGTACAGTATATCATCAGTGTAAGTTTAAGGAGCATTACAGCAGTCTGTCGGAATAAAATGAAAAATGGACTGGATTATTTTATTCATGTATTTGATGCATAATTAAAATTCAGAGAAGGAAAATACACACAAACAATAATAAATAATGACCAAGCAATAGGACACTTGCAACGTGTTAAACCTGTTTTACAGCACCATTTAATCAGCGTTCATTTTTAACATTTAATGAACAATTTTGTCTGACAAAACTGACACAAGATTTACAGAAGAACAATAATAATCATAAATGTAAAACCTGTTAGTGTTTTTAGCTATGTTTGTTAAGTTATTTACCTAAGTAACCTCCTGGTTTGTTTAAATGCTTTAAAATATTGAGCTTTGGTTAAGAACTAAATGTCCAGTTAAATTTTGTTTACACAGTGACTTTGTCTTAGGAAAATATTTTTACAAAGTGAAACACATTATGGGATTAATTTATCAGTTTGCTAAAAGAATGCACACTGTTGATGATATGACAATAAAGTCTTACAGTAAATTACAAATTTCCTACTGTAAATTAGTTATTCAACAAAATATTTGACTTTCATATACTTTATGAATATAATTTCATCTAACAAGTTACAGTATTTTATATTATTTCAGCTTCATTCTGAAATGATGATACTGCATCATGATTTGCCTAAAACAATTTTGCTTTTTAAATACATACTAAATTATCGTACTTTATGTAACACCACTTGCTTGTAGCACTACTTTATTTGAGGCCTTTTTATAGCCAGATATAAAGCAGGAAGTTCAAGTTATCTGTTAAAAAGAAAAGGCACCCATTAATATAAACTCTTGTGCAAATTATTGAATGAAATTAATGCTTTTATGTCATCGATGAGACATCCCGTTCTGATGTCTTCATTAAATCAAATTTACAAATGTGATTTAATATACATAAAAATCATAATGCGGTCAGGTTGTGTTCTATAATGTTTGAAATATTTGGCTGAAAATTAAATGTCAATTTGTAGGTTGTCTTCTGCCATTTAGCATCATTTGGGAGCAGATTTTTATTAAACAATGTTGCAGTGTAAAAATTTTATTAAGAAAAATGATACAGTAATTAGTTTTTTTTTGACATAGTGAGAGCCATAGATAAAGTTTTTAGTGTCATTAAATTATTCATGTTCTTAACCAACCACAATAGATGAAGTCAGAATTATTAGCCCTCCTAAATTATTAGCCCCCCTGTAAATTTTCTTCCCAATTTCTGTTTAATGGAAATTGAACACATTTCTAAACATTATAGTTTTAATAAGTAATTTCTAATAACTGATTATTTTTATCTTTGTCATGACGACAGAACATAATATTTTTTCAGATATTTTTCAACATACTAGTATTCAGCATAAAGAGCAATAAACAAATTTTGAGAGGAGCACATGCTTATGATTGACCACGGCTGGCCCCGCATCAGCTAACACTTCATGCACCAATCAGATGAATCCTAACTCACTATAAGTAACCAAAGTTTCTCACCTCAGTTATTTTGATCTTAAAGAATCCCCCTTCCACCCCTACTGCTCCTCCCTTTTCCTAGATAGGGTGGCACGGCGGCCCAGTGATCAGCACTGTTGCTTCACAGCAGGAATGTCACTGGTTCAAGTACTTACCAGGCCAGTCCCATTTCTGTGCGTAGTTTACGTTCTCCTCGTCCACGTGTGGGCTTCAACAGAGTTCCCTGGTTTCCTCCCACCGTCCAAAGACATTGACTAATCCACCATAGATGTACTCTAAAGCTGTCACAGTGTACTTTTCTCCCCAAAGACTTCCTTTCAAACACACTCGAATGTGTCAGATTGGAAACAAAAGCTCGTGCGACAAGTTGCATTGCAAAGTTCAAGCTAGGTGAACTCTGACCTTCGAAATCGCATCACTTGACTGTGTGAGACCAATCAAGGGTCAAAACATGACCTCTATGGACAGAAATTTAAAACATGGACCAATCGCTTGCTTTTTAAAATGTCTAATCATCTTGTTTAAACCCGCCCCTTTTCGCTTTCTGTACGACAGAATTTCACAAGCTCAAACTCTAGCGTGACTGCGTCATTAGTCAGTCAAATATATCTTTTAGCCATTCCTAACTCGTCATTAGCCATAACAAGCAGGGGGAGTTCTTGAGATCTAATGTACCTGAGCTCAAACTCCCCTCTCACCCCTCAAACAGGAGGGAGCCCAGGGCTTGAGAATCTTCTGAGCTAAGGGCTCTCTCACCATGCCAAATGTGCTTTATTATCAATCATCAGCTAAGTGTGAACTCTTGAGAGGCTTTACTAGATTAATTAGGCAGGTTAGGGTAAAAAGCAAAGTCGTTGTATAACAGTTGTTTGTTCTGTAAACAATTTAAGAAATATATTACAAAATACATTGCTTTAGATGGCTAATAATATTGACCTGAAATGTTTTTATTAAAAGCTGCTTTTTTTGTTGCAGAAATAAAACAAACAAGAAAACAATATTATAGCAATTGCTGTGAAAAATCCCTTGCTCTGTTAAACATAATTTGGGAACTATATAAAAATGTGTGTGTGTATATATATATATATATATATATATATATGTATATATATGTATATATATGTATATATATATATATATATATATATATATATATATATATATATATATATATATATATATATATGTATATATATATATATATATATGTATATATATATATATATATATATATATATATATATATATATATATATATATATATATATATATATATATGTATATATATGTATATATATATATATATATATATATATATATATATGTATATATATGTATATATATATATATATATATATATATATATATATATATATATATATGTATATATATATATATGTATATATATATATATATATATGTATATATGTATATATATATATATATATATACATATACATATATATATATATATATATTCTAAATGCAATTTTTGTTTGTTTATAATAATTATTTTCCATTTTAAAAAGGATGCATGTTCATGAAAAAAGCTATATTACACATTTTCAACTTTACCCATGTATGCACAATACTGTATGTACTGTTGTCTTGTACTGTTGAACTTACTGAAAACTTGGATTTGGATTGTTTAAAATGTTATAGTACAATAACCATCAGCATTAACCAAAAGCACCACTCTCACGGTAAAAAAAAATGTCAGATACATGTGACAAGCTAATACTGGATCATAAACCAAGCTTTACCCTCAGATGCCAAGATTATTCAAAAATACATTACAAAAATGAATAACTAAAACATCGAATTCAAGAAATCTTTGCTGTCCATAGATTTAGCTCTCCTTAGCCTTCCGACTTTGCCTTGACAAGGTAACCACTAAACGTGATGTAGGTGTCAAAGTCATCACTGAACACAGCATTCTCTCTCTCACCCTTGAAGAGACGAACCCAAACCTGATCGTCCCTCTCCAGCTCCAGCATGAGGCTCTGGCTCTGCATGATGGAGCGATCGCTGGGCTGAGCATACAGAATGGCCATCTCCTGCTCATTCTTCATTAGGTGCAAGTACGTTTCTTTCTGGTTCCAACTGTGCGCATTTAAACTGAAGAAATAGATGCCGGGGATATAGCAGAAGAATTTGCCGGTGAACATGTTGAAGTGGCCATACAGGTTGACAAACTCTGTGTCGAAGATCATGGTCTGGTAGTAATCGTTACTGTGCAGGGCTTTCTTGCGGCCCACAGAGAATGCAGCGTAGTAGGACTTACAGGATTCTCCAGGAGCACCGACGCTGCCTTTGGTTCCCTTTACACCATGGGGCCCTCTGGGTCCATTTTTTCCTGATGTGCCAGATTTCCCATGGAGTCCTCGCTCGCCTGTGTCTCCTTTCTCCCCTGTAAGGGAAGGAATGGTTTCAAGTTTTAGTTAACATCGTTAAAAAGATCTTTTGCATTCCAAATCTATAATTTATAACGCCTCGCTTTCTGAAACTTCATGTTCAGATCCCATTTTAGAGGGTGTTTTAATTGGACATCAAATTATTAAGAATGATGACTCTCAAATGACATAACAGTCATGTTTGTGTCGAGCGAAGATCAGAGTGTTGTGTAGAAGATGGCGCCAATGTCACAGCCATATTTCGTCTGTTGTTTGTGACAGTTTGGCCCACAAAGTCACTTTCTGTGGTGGTCCGTCCTTTTCGGTGCATGTTTTCCTAACCGCAGAAGCAGCCTGTGATTAACCATTGGCCCGTGTCATTCACAGACACTGAGATATTCAGCTAAGACTGGTGTTAATCCAAACAGCTATATACAAACAAAGAGATTTAGGAGAGTCGTTCATTAAATGGGAGCTTTTATACCACAGTTATCCTTAAAATGCAAGGAACTGACTTGTGTTTTTTAGGTCCCCAAAGTTGAAAATCCATAGCAAATTTGGACATGTTTTGTACCTTTTAGGATAGTGATGTTTATCTGTGGCACAATTTGGTACTGTGCATGTGGACTGCCAAATTGAGGGGGATCTTCTGCAGGATCGCAGCACCGCCTGCACTCCGTTCCACTGGAATCACAAGAGGAAATATTGACAGACAGACAGACAGACAGACAGACAGACAGACAGACAGACAGACAGACAGACAGACAGACAGACAGACAGACAGACAGACAGACAGACAGACAGACAGACAGACAGACAGATAGATAGATAGATAGATAGATAGATAGATAGATAGATAGATAGATAGATAGATAGATAGATAGATAGATAGATAGATAGATAGATAGATTCATCAGTAGTAGTAGTACCTGCCATCTCTGTAGTATTCTGTGGATCTCCGATTATCCTTGGGTTCATATGGGTCTTGCTCTCCATCTCTGTTTTGGGTAATGTATGGCTCAGCCCATTTGGCAAACACCAGCACCAGCAGTACCAGATTTGGCATCAGCATCTGTGGCAGGAGTTAACTCATCAATTGGGTAAAAGTTGAGGAAGGAATCAGGCAGTAATAATCATCTGAGCTATTCAGACAATGGCCAAATTATGTTTGCAAGGCAACTGGTCAGAAGTGGTGAAAGTTTACCAACAGTGGTTCAAATAGCTACAACCCACAATGAACCAAGGCTCAACAACGTAAGAGCACCACAATCTGCTTTGTCTGGGACAGCATACTGTAGCTGCAGATCAATCAAGCCCCCAATATCACCTCTGTCCAACCTTGGAGGGCCTACAATGGGGATTTGAGCATCTGAACTGGGCCTTCTGAGCATATTAAGAAAGTCAACTGCTCCGATGAGCTGTTTACTTGAGGAAATAATGACTTCATGATGCACTGCTGACAAGGTGGTGGAGGGACTTTGATGTATAAGGGCAATGTTCAGCTATAAAATCCTGGATCTGGCAATTCTTGTTAATGTAAATTTGCTGTGCAAACCACCTAAACTACAGTTCAAACCAGCTACACTCCTCGGAAGTGGACTCTTGCAGCAAGATAATGCACACCTTACGCGTTGTTCAGGATTGATTAGAAAGATGTTTTGGAGTATTGCTCTGGCCTCTAAATACCCCAGCTCTCACTTCAGTTGAGTGTCTATGGGATCTTGTAGGCCAAATTGATGGTGGCCTGACTTTGAAACCTACAGAATTTGAAAGAACTGCTGCTAATAAAGGCTTTCACACCACAAACAGTTATAGGAACTAGCCACCAGACATGGTTCCCAGAGAATTAATATCCCCGGGCTATTTTCCTTGTTACTTTCAGAATGATTAGATTAGACCAAGGGTGTCAAAACTCAGTCCTGGAGGGTCTGTGTCCTGCATAGTTTAGCTCCAACTTACTCCAGCTCACCTGCCTGGAAGTTTCTAGTATACCTAAAAAGAGCTTGATTGACTGGTTTAGGTGTGTTTAATTGGGTTTGGAACTAAAATATGTAGGACACTGGCCCTCCAGGGCCGAGTTTGGGCACCCCTATATTAGACGCTCTTTGAAATTGAAGCTAACTAAGTTCCCCCAAATGGCAATCTAAAACTAAAATCATTCCCAGTACCTTATTGGCAAACAGGCCAAAAAGCGAGCGTTTTCGACAAAACTGTAGCTCTAGGAACTAACAAAAAGTATCTTCAGTGCAAACGCCCCACATGTCTTTGTAACGGATAGTACAGGTAGGCATGAGATGATGACCGGTTTCAAGGTTTAATTAGTAAAATGACATGTTTACTGTTCCTAAATAGTTTTAATGTTTCTTAAAATAAAATATATCATACTCAATAGGGAAAACAGTTGTTGTTGTTTTTTACCCAGGTATTTAAAAAGAACTTATTTATGAGCAGTTATCACAATACCTTGAAATCGTGATATTTTTATATATCTAATATCTAAGGATTCTTACACCGGCCCATGTCTAAGTACAGGAAACTTTCATAGGTCTCGTAGAATCCATGGTTCAGTGAGATGGGACTGGAATAGTGGGCCAATATTTAATTTGAAATTTGTCTGACTACAGTTATTAATCTCTGCACACTGCTAGGTCAGAGGTCACATAGATAGACGTTTACAGTGTCACGTGTTTACACCCTGTGCTACGGGATGGTCAGGGTCATGATAGAGCACTTTATTATAACATGACAGATTTATTACCTTCCCTGTTGTGTGCTATATATCTTGGACCAGCATGTTTTTTTAACGTCTAAAGTGTTAAAGCAGCAACAAAATTGTTTTATGTTAAAATCCAGCTTTGAGGAATTTCATACAAAATGTTTTAATGTGTTAAAACACATGTGTTTTAAATTGTTATTCACTTGTATGATGTTCAGATTAACCTAAACCTCTATATCATTCATTTTTTTCTGTTGTACTTTGGCTTGTTTTCTGTCGTGTTAAATCTAAAGGACACCTGGCGTCTAAAGGCGTCTGATGAGCAAATTGTATTACACTTAATGAATTAAGACATAAAAATTCACTTAAATTATGAAATTATTTGCTGATTTTCTATTACGTTTGCACATACACAAAATAAACTTTCACACCTTCACCATTTAGATTAATTATCTCATGAGATGTTGATATCATAAATAGCATCACTGTAGTAGATATAATCATATGTGATCAAATACATCAACATGTATGCTCTTCTCACAGGCCTTTATATACGCACACTGCCCTTTTTGTGATTTTCTGCATTGCTAGCTGTCCCACAAGCAAAATAGTTTGCATTTTTTTATTTTTGCATGCTTGAGAACATTCTGGTACGAAAAAAAGGCCACAAAGCTGAAAAGCAGCCCACATATTTTGCGAAGTAGCTCCGGCAAATTGCTCAGCAATCCAAAACATTTTACAATCTTTACAAGCACTAGTCAAGACCAGAATGAGCTCCAAAATACATCTACTTACAACAGATTACAAATACTGTGACCATCAACATTCTTCTATAGATACAGTTTTTCCATAAGGAATGCAATCATGATGGTCATAAACAACTTTCCACATTTCATGGCCTGGATACTTGACAAATTAAATGTTCATGATTTATCGTGTTTCCCTCATTGTGAAGATTTCAAATTCAAATGTATGTGGGTCAAAGACTAAACATTTAATTTCATTATCCACACCAAATTGTGATTTTAAACAGTACACAGAAAACATATTAAAGCCTTGTTAATGTTTCATATAGCTTGTGTGAAAACCTAATATTAAAATATGGGTGAAATAAATTTCCATCATCATTCAGAGATAAAACAACATATTTAGTCTGACCTGTACTTATTTAAATCATGTGATCATACTAAATTGAATTATATTTGAGTTGATTAAGAGCATCAGGTTTCCCAGTGAAGGGTTGCAGGTGGAAGAACATCTGCTGCGTAAAACATATCCTGGATAAGTTGGCGGTTCATTCCACTGTGGCGACCCAAGATTAATAAAGGGACTAAGTCAGAAATGAAATTAATGAATGAATGAAGAACATCCTGCTGATAAATGGTTAAAACCTAGTGTTTTGAAGGATATTGGCAATACCTAAAATGTAAAACTACTATTTATTTATATTAGAGCTTTTATTTCTTACTCAATTGTTGTGTATTTCCCTTTTTTGGATAAAATATTGTTACTGTCACGCAAGGGTCTGGGACAACAGAGGTAAGGATCCACATGCAATTTTTTAAAAACAGTAGACAGGCAGGTAACGGTTAAACAGGAGCATAAAGGTTAACCAAGATCATAGTCAAAAACAGGTGAAAGGTCAGTACCGGCGGCAAATAATCAATATAAACGGTAAAACAGGGAAATGTAGGGATGGCTGACGTGAGTATAGAGATCCCAAAGCGCAAGTGTTTCGAAACACTGCACTGAATCATAATCCGAAACTCCCAGGTCATGTGACTAAAGAGATTTAAAACACCAGGTCACATGACTAAAGAGATTCAAAGCATTGGTCATTTCAGAAGTGTTTCGAGACTTAGAAAATCTGTATTTGACTGATAGGTTCGGGATACAACCTCTATCTTATGTAGCCTAGTGCACTGTGTAGTAACAGAGTAACTGCGCAGCAGATGTCCCGAGTACGAATCACGACTTGTACAAATACTCTGAAATTATGACTTGATGTATTTTAATAATGTTAACTTTTTATGACCAAAACAAGACAGATTTATTTACAAAATGTTCATACGGATGTCATATCAATGTTAAAACAAGGCATGTTACAAGAACAGAGCATTTCAAAATAACGTCCCCATTATCTCTGCATGCTAGTCAGGTACTCTGATCGCTTCATTAAATCATTTAAAACCTCAATTCTACAACGTGGGATATAATTCCTCAATTTGCTCAACTGTTTATTTGCTGACGCTGTTTCAGAGCAATACATAAAAAAATAACCACTAGATGTCACTATAGAGATGGGTTTTGAAACGTTTCAAAGCTTCGACACATTTGCTTCGACTGTTTTGGTGTTTCATGAAGCCTTGCTCTGCCCACCACTACGAAAACGCTTGATGTTCTAAAACACAAACATGACTGCGCAATGATGTGTGTGTGTGTGCTGTGTATATAGTCCATCTGAGTAGTCCTTAACTGGTTGTGAACAGCTATGTGTGTTTGCAATCAAGGTGGATCTGAACCAGGTGTGTGAGTAAAGTGCATGATGACATTTGTAGTTCATTAAAGTGGCAGATTTGTAGTTCAGCACAGGCTGCACAGGTCAGATCACTGGTGACTGTGACACTAAGTGTGATTTTGTACGAGTTTATAGCATTTTTTATTGCTCCAATAATACTCAGAATACACGTTAATGCACAGAAAAACTTTTAAGCTGTATTACACTTTGATGAGAAGCAGAATAAACAAAGATAGGGTTGAAATGTGCACAAAATCTAGAATGTAACCAAAACACCTACTTTTGCATTCTGTGGTCATATTACTTTTCGTGTTTGTCCAGCTGTGCAGTGTAGCAGCACTACAGGAAGTGACACGCACAGTAATAATTGCACAGTAGGTCACAAAGTGCAGTAGCATTTAAAAATTTCTGTGGTTTCATAGTCTGTGATCATTGATATTAGTGTTTTCCTGTATGCCGTTATATGTTATCAAACAGTGTTACAGTCATGCACTATATAAACATGCCATTTAAATCAGCACTTAATACTGAGATGAAAAATATATCCCAGTGCAGTGACCCTTCGATAATCATGGGGTTAAAGAATTGAAGACGTGCTGCATCTCAGTGTTTATAAAACTCCCTTAGACGAAGCTTCTGTGTGTTTTAGAGTGGTGGCAGACCACACGGTTACAGCTGAAGTTCAAAGCCATTTTAGGGCAGTGCTTTGAGGTTGAGCACATCTAATCCTCCATAAGCTTATGCGGGTTCACCTGGCTGTGAATCATCTGACCATCTTTTTTGTACTTCATGCGTATATATGGGCTGTTTGTGGTTTCAATATATACAGAAGCTTTTTAGATGGTTTTTGTAGTGTGTCTTGATACTATTTGCAACCCTTAAGTGTTAGTACGTTATTTAATGCATAACAGTATTTGTATATATCCAAAATGTATTTATTTAGTAGCCAAAAGTGATGTTTGGAAATGATATTTACAGGATATGGCCACTTTATTAGGTTCAGCTGCACATTAAAGTAAATATCGAATCATATTTTATTATCAACTTCATTTCATGCGGTCAAGGTGATCTAATGAAGCTCAGACAGAGCATCAGAATGGGGAAGAAAGGCTATTTAACTTCTTATTTTCAGGGAATTTCTTCTTATCTACTAGGATTTTCTTGCACTTCCTTATCTAGTTTCCCCAAAATGCCTTGTTGATGCCACAGGAGGATAATGCCAAACTTGGATTAAGCTAATAAAAAGGAAACAGTAACTCAAATAGTAACTCGGTCTGAAGAAAAGCTTCTGTGAATGCAATAGAAATCCATCCTTGAAGCAGGTGAACCACAGCAGCAGAAGACAGGCCAGCTACACTTCATGTCAGATAAGAACAGCAAATTGAGGCTATAGTTCACAATTGCTCATCAAAATTGGACAGCTGAGGAAAAATCTGATGTTCTGATGGTAGAGTCAGAATGTGCCATAAACAACATAAAAGAAATAGATCCATCCTATCTTGTATCATCTGTTCATAATGGTGTAAAGTATATACTGTTAATGGAGCCCCATTGTACCAGTGCACTGTTTACTTGCCTTAACTGTAGATATTTTGGTGACTATGTCCATCATAGTCTTCACATCTAACTTCCAGCAGGAGGACACACTATATCACTAAAAATTAAGTCATCTCAAACAGTTATATATATATATATATATATATATATATATATATATATATATATATATATATATATATATATATATATATATATATATATATATATATATATATATATATATATGACAATGAATTCACTAAACTAGGATAATCTCCACAGTCCAGTCTAGCTCTCAGTCTCATTGATCACCTTTGGGATGTGCTGGATAGGGAGATTTGCATCATGAATTTCCATCAGCCATCAAATCTGCAGTAACTCTGTGATGTTATCTCATCGATATGAACCAAAACCTCTGAGGAATGTTTACAGCATCTTGTTGAATCTTTGCCACCATAAGTGTATGAATTATACCAGTTAGTCTATATTCTACAGTATATGTTTTACAGAGGCATTTGGGAGTGAAAGTAGTCTAATTACTTACAATGAGGTTATAAAGGTTATAAAGTGCACATGCTGCATCCTCCAGGCCCACATCCAGGCCATCCTCCAGGTCCATCAGATTTTTGGATTTTAGATAATTGGTGAAATCTAAAAATGGTCTATTCTTAATGGTTTTCTTTGCTGTGTGTTCCCTGTGTATGCTCTGTTTCATGCTCAGCCATGTTTACAGTCCCACATCTGATATCCTTGCATGAGAATCCCTCTCCTTCCTGCGGATGTTGGGGTCCTGAGGTCATGTTTACATGTACAGAATATCATTGAATCCGTCTTTTAGTTTGGGCCCAGTCTTCTTGGCTCGATCAACATCCATGACCTTTTTATAAATGACTTACATAAGCAGAGAGTGTTTTTTTCTCTCCGTTTCTCCAGGGTAATGATTCAAATCATCAACTACTACTTTTTAGAACATCTAACAGTATCTAAACTCTGTAGAACTGAGACTAAACAAAAAGCCAAGTGTCAAATCCATTAACATTTTCCTGTTTTTTGTAGTCACACTATAACTGGACTGGCTTTTGGAGATTTGTTGTATCATAAATAAAGTATGGAAACCACAACTGACGACATTTACTTTATAAATACTCACTGCTAGTTGTATTTGAACAAATAAATGTGTACTTTATTCCAAACAAAAGAATAAATTGTTACACGTAACTTGGTCAGGGGTTACTCAACTGTACTGTACTATTGGCAAATATGTTGTTGTACTTTACTGACCCTAACCTAACAGTGAACCAATTCTTAAATAATACTCAAATAAAAAGTAGTTGGCATGTAGTCAATGTTGGATGTAGCTTAATGATTTCAACCCAGGCTCGTTATGGATACATATCCCTGTATACATTTCTGGAGAGCGCAAAATATATTTGTTTATATGCATGCAGAGTTTTTTTTTTTTTTTTTTTTTGCAGTTTCTTTTTTAAATCCACCAGATTTAACTGTGTATACTTTTTAAGATGTCAAATTTCTCTCACGAGTGCCATTCGCGACTGCTCTTCTTGTGTAAATCCACCAGAGGCCACTGTTGACTGACTGACAAACCGAGCAATACCCCCACCAACCCCCTTCCCTAAACCAAAACTTTTCAAAATCAATCCAGAAAAAGAAAAGCCACCCGATACCATGTTTTCAGATCTTACTACGTTCTCACCCTGTTATTTACTTGTTTATTTTATTTTTTGCCTTTTGTTTTTGTTTACCTGCTTTCTGGAACCGTTCTTCGCTGGACTCGAATCCTGTCATCGCGGTCAACTCTGCTCTGACTCAAGTCTGCCGACGTACGCGGCAAACAACTGGGCAAACTGGTAACAGCGGAAAAGCCGTCCATATGGAGGTAAGTGGTCAGCGCAAAAAGATACAGTAACAGTTGGCACTGTCGAACCACCTCGTATCGTTTGTTTGAAAGAAATCCCCTGGCTACATAATTCATGCTCTCTCATGATTTACAAAGTAACTAGTTACTGTAATAAATTACTTATCCACTAAAAATAAAGTTATTTTTATTACAGTTACTTAAAACTAAATAAATTCAACAGTTCAGTATAAATCAAGTCAGAGAAGCAGCATAATTGTATTTTGTATTCTTATTCAGATACTTTCCTATTTAACAACTAACGAAGGTTACATTTGTCAGACAATTGTACACTAAGATACAATGAATTGAGAAATAAATTAATGACAATTTATGGTATGCATTAAATATGGTGCCATTGGTTTAAAGGTTGAAGCTTTTTCCATTATTCAACATTCCTAAACTGCAACCAGCAACTGAAGTGTTATAACACATACTCATTGTGTTATCACAACAGATCGTAATAACTATTTACTAATCTGCATTGTGCTCTTTGTCATCCCAATGCAATTTTGCCAGGCATGCAGTGGCGTGTCGGATCTACAAGGTGTGGCTTTGGTAGATTTTCTCAGTGGAAAACAAGTGTGTGGTCTTGGGTCAACGATCCGACTGAGTCCAGCTCGGATGAAAGTCAGCCAATACTTCAGTGTTTGGTTCTGGATCGTTTCTAAGGTTAGGTCAACCAGGTGCACTCTAACACTTTTGGAAATTCTCGTGTCTGAGGTCAGCAGCTGAAAATAAACAGTTCACTGTTGGTGTAAATAACAGTTCTTTGGCTACATAAATGAGGTACTGGCTCTATTCTTTGGATTTGAGTGTGTGCACCCTGGTGACCTTCTTTCAACCACTTAGTGAGAACTCTGTGCTGCACTCTGAAGAAGCTCCTATATGTTTGGTTTACTACCATGTCCCCTTCCCTACTGTACACACTTGAACCAACCTGTTGGTATTTCCCCAAAATCTTCCCAATTCTTTCAGGCTGTTTTGTGATTTCATTTTCCAGAGGAAGTTGTATGAACTTTAGGTAATGAAAGTGAGCATGACATGGTCTGCCAACAGTTACAATTTAGTTCCTCAAGTTCATTCAGATGCTATAGTTATTAGAAAATGACTCTTGCATTAGTTTGAGTCTAAAATATTAACCTTTTCCATACTTTCTTAAGAGAGAACAGCATGCTTATAGAAAGACTCTGGTGGCAACCCTATTTTTTTCCCAACGTGCAGACAATTGTTGGGGGTGAACTTCGACAATCCTGTCAGTTTGCAAACAAAGTATTGAATAACATCATCTACCTGTACAAACAAGTCTCTGTCCTTTGTCTTATGTGGGAAGGCTGTATACAAAGACAAGATTCCACGTTTTGATTATATGGACATGGGCTTTTAGGTCATGTTTGAATTATGAAGGTGAAAGATAGTTCTGGGATTTAAACAAGATAGTCTATAAGACTGTGACCCTTATTTTCTTGACCTTATAAACCAACATAGGCTCATTCTGAAAATGTTGCCCTATATAAATTTCTAAAGATCACGAAATATGTAGCCAAAAGTAGGTATGGCTGCTTTTCGTCTTTGAAATTAACGATACGGGGCAGTATGACGTCATTCCCGCTGTTATCAGTTTGTCCAGTTAGCTCACCAGGTATGTCGGCAGACTTGAAATGCAGAGGGGAGTTGACCACGACGACGGGGTTCAAGTCCGGTGAAGAACGGTTACAGAAAGTGGGTAAGACAAAAACAGAAGCCAAAAAATAAAACAAAGAAGTAAATAACAGGGTGAGAATGTGGTAAAACATGAAAACATAGTAAAAACCAAGCCAGAGCTTTTCTTTTTCTGGATTGCTTTATACAACTGTTGATTGGATTAAGGGAAGTGGGTGGGCGGGTCAATCGATGCTTTTGAAAACACTATTGGTTGGGTTTAGGGAAGGAGGAGGGTGGGTCAGTCTATCGGTCAGTCAGTCAGACAATCAGTTTACAGCGGCCTCTGGTAGATTTACGCGAGAACAGCAAGCGTGAATGGCACTAGCAAGAGACATCTCAAAAAGTGTACACAGCGGCCACTGGTGGATTTGCATAAACAAAACCTGCAAAAAATGCACCTCAGAGGACGTATTTTGCGATCTGCAGAAATATATAGCGGTAGGTTTTCAGAATGATGCAAGCCTCATCAAATTGTAATAATAAACATTTACAAAATGATGTAATACTTTCGAAAATCAACATTACAATATACATGTTCATGCTTAATATCTGATGGCCAGTACCTTTTTAATTTTTAATAAATTGTTAAAATTATGGTATTTGTGATGCAGTAAGTCCAGAGACCAATGTGTACACTATGATTTTTTTTTTTTTTGAACTTTATTTTTATACATTAAAACATTTTACAGAACAGAACATTCAGTGACAGCAGCGGTCATTAACAAAAAATAATAATAATAATAAATAAATAAAAAAATAAAAATAAAAAAAGACAGTAGCCGCAGATGTAAATAAAAAAATAAAAAAAATAATAAAAAAACATACAATATTTTCAGTTTCAAAGGAGCTAGAAATACTATGTCCTATTCAGGTACAACGTAACAGGTGCCCATCTTTGTTTAAAAATATCCAGTTTTAGTTGAAGTTGAGCAGTCATATACTCCATTCTATATATACAATCAAGTTTTTCTATCCACTGTACTATTGTTGGAGGGTGTGGCTTCATCCAATTTATTGTTATGGTCTTTCTTGCACTTAGTAAAAGTATATGTAGTATATATCTCTGGTTTTTATTATATATATCCTGGGGTATCCCTTCAAGCAAGAAAAACAGGGGAGTAAAAGGTAGATCTACCTGCATAATTTTCATTATCTCAATCTTTACCCCTTGCCAAAATGCAAGTATCTTCGGACATTCCCAAAATATATGTGCATGATTACCCACATTTCCGCAACCCCTCCAGCATTCCTCTGACTGTGGACGATTAGTATATTTGGAGACCATCAATGGTGTTCTAAAAAACCTAACTTTTGTTTTCCAGTCAAACTCTTTCCAGTTATGGCTGTTGATCCCCTTATGAGCTTCTGAACATATGTTTTCCCAAATATCATCCTCAATTTTTTCATTAAGTTCAGATTCCCATTTTTCTTTAATTTGAAGGGTGTTATCTGTTGAATCCAGAATTAGGCTATTATAAAGTACACTATGATTTTATAGACAAATCACTTTAAAGTGTGATATGGCTAAAAAGTGGCCATAAACAAATATTTTCTCAATTCAAATGAGTAGCGGCTTGGACCCGGAAACAGTATTACATATGTCACCAATACGTCACGACTAAACAAGCAGATTATGTGACAGCAAAACATCCAAACATAACTATGCTGTATCATCACATTATGTTGAGTTGCACCCAGTTTAAATCTTATAATAATAACAATTCTTATTTTTATTTATTTATTTTTAGATTTTATTTATGTTTACGTTTGTTTTTTGTTTTTGTCTTTTTAGTTTGTACTTCCACATTTACCATGTTAGTTTCTGTTTTTCCCATTTGTAATGTGTTTCCATGGTTACACATTTGTTTACCTGTGTCTGATTTAGATATCTTTTCATTTAGTTTACATGCCTCTATGCCTTGTTTTACATGCCTACATTGCTAGTTTCAATTAAAGCTGTTGTGTTTACTTGTAAATTGTTCTGACATGTTTAGGATTGCCATCTTAGTTTTATTTTGCAAGGTTAATACTGCTGCAGAAGACAGCCAAGGCTCAATGTAAATACGTACCTCAGCCTACATTTTTGCAATCCATGTTCAAAAGAGGGTATGTCTACATTTCTTTAAATCTGAAATACATTACTGCAGTTATATTTTCTTATGTTTTGTTTTATTTCAGAAACACGTTTTTCTTTTATATGTCCACAAGAAGGCAGGGCTTGTCATACAGATCCTCTAGCAAACCATTTACCTACCTCTTCCCTAAACCCTACGAATATTGTTTTCAAAAGGAAACATTAGACAAATGTGTACTGTGACCACGTAGTTTATCTTGTTTTTATACAACTCTTTTATCTTTTTTTGCCTACCTTCTTTAAAAAGCAGCATTGTCAACACTTTATTTTGATGATACTCTTCAGAAATCCTGTTGACCATACAAAAAGTAACTGTGCAACAACATGTCAACTAGTAGCCACTGAAGTATGACTGGATATGGATGAGAACATTTTGAGTTTCCCAAAATATTTATTCACCAAATCCAACAAAACATTATCATTTCTCTAGGGCTTCTTTTTTTTTTTTTAGAAAAACCATTAATATTACTTTAAGCTAGAAATAGACACAGCTGACATCAAAGCTTAAACAGTATGCGCAGTCACTTTGAAGTCTGTATGACCATAACACTGAGGTCATTACCACCCTTAACCCACATAAGCCACCTTGCCTGAACTTAAACATCCTCCATGGATCACTGAACTGAAGAAAAACACTCATCTCCAACTAATCTCTTTCAGCCCATTCAGAAACGTGACATCTTTCAAAAGGGAATTCTAGGAGGAGCCAAATCTGGAAAATTATGCAAGAAAACTGTGTTACACAACTTCTGTTATGTGGTTTGGAATATTTGGTTGGGTTAAAAGCAATCTGGTGTAGAACAGTTCGTAATAGTGTCAGATTTCGACTGTCTCTCTCAGTTGCAGGAGATGAGGCAATTTGAACTTGGCTTTGTGATGGCATGTCTCAAGAATTCCTGTCCTAGATTCAATTCTGCACCCTGTGGCAGTGCTACTGTTTCCATGCATAATCAAAAATTCATGCTGGGATTGCTTTTGTCTGCATGAAATTTATAACGATGCTACAAATGGCAATACTTTTCAAGGGAAAGCATGGGATCTGGGTGAGATTATTTACTTTATAGTATTTAAATCCAGGGTGTTGTTTCATTTGGATCCAGCTGTGCACCTCTTCTATATAAATTTGTTCAGCCAAATAATTATTTGGCCATTGGTGCGTTCCCCAAAATAACACAATATATATGATTAAAGAATGCCTACATTTCTCATTCATATGCATTCAGGTTATGCACAAGATAAACAATCTTTTCGGTAGACTTTGATGGTCTCCTTTAGACTATCTGTTGACTGTGCAATTTTGCAACTACATGTCAACTAACTTTCATCACAGTCTGTAAAACGTCAGTTAGAAGACCATCAAAATAAAGTTTTAGCAGATATAAGGAGAGTCTAGTATTACTCTAATATTCAACAACTAGCTGAACCTTAGTTTAAGCAAAATTGTATATATTTTATGTTGTTTTTTAATTGATTTGATTGGTTACCTTAACTTTTTAAAGTTACATTTATATTAGGTGTCATAGTGTGCAATGGTGGGAGATGCAAGGTTAATACAAGGAGTATTGATTAAAGAAGTAAACATCACATTTAAATTTGGCTGTTATTGTCCATGCATTTTGTTTTGCACCAGGCTTCAGTTTCTCTGGCATCTGGAAAGGGTTTATCTCACCATGCCACATGCCATTATGTGTAGCCATGTGATTTGTTTGTAATTTTTTCAAAGTTGAATAGCCTACGTACAGAATGAAAAGACATGCAATACTGTTGAAAATGTCCAGTCCCGAATTGCCTACCTTTTATCTTGGCAGGTCCAAACCTGAGTGTCCACAGAAGCTCCGCTGGGCTGCCGTGAGGATGCTTGCGTTGACTGGGCCGCACTGCTCTTTCTCTCTCAAGAGTCTGATTGCCAGTCAGTGTTTTTAAGACATCTCCCTCCTCCACTCTCAAACTCAGCATGCCATAAGGAGCCAGGGAGAAAAAAATGCAGAAAAGTAGGAGAACGGAGGGTGGAGCGTGGATGCATCCAAGAGGGTGGGGTGAAAATGAAAACAACAAAAAGGACAAAGTGAAAAGAAACCTTTAAAAAGCAGGGCCAGAGCAGAGCAGCTGGATGAAGGGAAGTGCTGGATAGATTGAAAAGAGCAGTGCCAGATAAAAGTATTGAATCGCTTCTCATTTCGCCACTGCTGATGATTCCAGCGAAAGATCAGCATTTTAAGATCACAAATATTTCAGTTCAGATTACAGAACTATGGAAATAGTAAACCTAGAGGCATTTCAGTTTATTCGTCAGCTTTATTAAAAAAAATAAAAATAAATAAATAAAAACAGGAATCCCACCTAGAATGATTGTATCACCAATTACAACAACCTTAACCTTTTTAAAAAAGTGTACACCTCAGCATTGCAGAATAATGTGAATACACTGACACCTGAAACAATGTAAAAAAAATGTTATTGTTTAATTCACAGCCTTGCCAACTGTACTGAGTGCAAGCATGTGTGCGGATTGTGAAGAATGTTTCTTGCACAGATCGATTGTCTCATTATTAAGAGCTCAATTTATCATTTGGAACCGGAACATGGGTATTAATTTTGTATTGCCTATAACTGGTTTGACTTTCAACAATCATGGTTTCAGCTGAAATTATGCCAAAGAAGAGTCACTCACATCATGTGTAGTTAGAGACTAACCACAAACTTTCATCTCTGAGTGAAGTTTTTCTATTTAGACAGATTTCACCTGGTATGTTTATGTTTATTGAGCCTTTTTCATTTTTTCATGATTCTTAGTATGGACCAGCGACCAATCATGCTTCTCAGTCTGGAGCATGACCAATTAAGCTTCTCAGCCTGGAGCATGACCAATCACGCTTCTCAGCCTGGAGCAGCTACCAATCACGCTTCTCAGTCTTGAGCTTGACCAATCACGCTTCTCAGTCTGGAGCAGCGACCAATCACGCTTCTCAGTCTTGAGCTTGATCAATCCCGCTTCTCAGTTTGGAGAGGTGACCAATCAAGCTTCTCAATCTGAAGTATGACCAATTACACTTTTCAGTCTGAAGTATGACCTGTCATGTTTTTCAGTCTGGAGTATGACCTGTCATGTTTTTCAGTCTGGAGTATGACCAATCACGCTTTACAGCCTTGAGCAGCGACCAATCACAGTTCTCACGCTGGAGCTTAACCAATCATGCTTCTCAGTCTGGAGCAGTGATCAATCACGCTTCTCAGTTTGGAGAAGCAACCAATGAAGCTTCTCAGTCTTGAGTATGATCAATCACGCTTCTCAGTTTGGAGAAGTGACCAATCAAGCTTCTCTGTCTGGAGTATGACCAATCACACTTCTCAGAGTATGACCAATCACGCTTTACAGCCTGGAGAAGCGACCGATCAAACTTCTCATATTGGCGCATGACCAATCATGCTTCTTATTCAGCCTGGAGCAGTGACCAATCACGCATCTCATGCAATCTGATGGACAAATCTGGGTTTGTTGGTTGCCAAGAGTATTATTTGGTGGAGGAGGAATGTTTCTGTTCTTTATGCATATAAGGTCCTGTTCTTTAGTTATGCATAAGCACACACACCAATGCTGACTCCAGCCCAGGTTAATGGACTGCTCACAACAGTTTCAACAGTGCTTTCACATTGTTGGTAAACCATCTTCCCCAAGACAGCTCACTGTTATTCTCACACACATACACTACGGACAATTAAGCCTATTCAATTAACCTAGCGCATGTTTTTGGACTGTAGGGGAAACCGGAGCTCCTGGAGGAAACCCACGCGAACACAGGGACTATTTAAATGTAAACATGTAATAGTATAATAGATCAATTCTGTTTCGTCCAGTCACGGGAGTGTCACAGGGGTGAGAGTTGGAGACTGGACCCCTAATATCTCTGGGGGCCCATAAAGTCTCTGGGCCCCCAGAGTTACTATATATATATATATATATATATATATATATATATATATATATATATATATATATATATATTTATATTTATATATATATATATATATATATATATATATATATATATATATATATATATATATATATATATATATATACAGCTGAAGTCAGAATTATTAGCCCCCTTTGATTTTTTTTTCTTTTTTTAATATTTCCAACAGAGCAAGGAAATTTTTACAATATGTCTGATAATATTTTTTCTTCTGGAGAAAGTCTTATTTGTTTTATTTCGGCTAGAATAAAAGCAGTTTTTATTTTTTTTAATCCATTTTAAGGTGAAAATGATTAGCCCCTTTAAGCCAATTTTTTTTTTCGACAGTCTACAGAACAAACCATCGTTATTGTATTGCCTAATTACCCTAACCTGCCTAGTTAACCTAATTATCTTCATACTGAGAATCTGCATGTCAAGGGGGGAAATGTATGCTTCTTAAAAGTTGTTGGTAATCTGATCCAGGCTTTATATGTCCTCTGTTTATAATGCCTGCAAAGTGCTTTTCCTACCAGTCACCTGATTTATCATGACATGAAGCGTGTGGTCAGTTACTGAGAAAAGACCTGATGTTTACGTACATGCTAAAGGAAAATGGCATAAAGAAAAACAGGAACTTGTAAAGAGCTGTTCTAAATTGTATATAAAGAAATGTAAGCAAAGACAAGTCCTTAAGTAAATAGAGTTTTAAGCATTTTTTTTTTATTTTAAGTGCAATTGTCTGAGTCTGCGCTAATGGAATTGTAGTCAATGTCAGTTTTTTTTTTTTTTTTTTTTAATAATAAATATATTCAAACTATGTATTACCAGAATGCATAGAACATTAATAAAAGCTTAACATTTATTGCCATTAAATTAAAAAGCCATGCAGTTTTGGTTTCTCTTTTTTTTGCAAAAAAAAAAAAAAAAAGGTACATGGCATTCACTTTTTTATTTCTATGGGAACTATACATATTTCATACGATAGAGGAATTTTCATATCATTCTGGATTTAGGCATTGTCCCATATTTATATCTTAAAATTACAAATAGGAGCATTGCAGACTTGCAAAATATTTTCTAGTCTAGTCAAAAATGCACAAAAATAACCTGTGCCTTTTTCCAGCCCAACTACTTACTGCTATTCATACATACGACCACTAGATGTCCGCATTAGCAAACATATCTTCAAACAAACAAACGAAAGTCATACAAGAGTTGCAACTTCTGAAGGCAAACATTAGATGGTTAAGCTTTGCTTTTTTTCGGTCACTGCATAATTATCCCACACCAATTTTAAAATCAAGCCTAACTTTAAAACTGTGTTATATGGTAATCATAAAAACTAAGATGTTTTTATTACCTCGGATGCCTGAAAAGAAAATAGTGTTTTTAATAATTACTGTGTATATTTAATATTTTGTATATTTTGTATTTTGTATTTGTTTTAATATATTGTAATTTTTTTCGATTTATTGGAGTTCAGCTGGCAGAGAGTAAAACAAATCACATTTTATATTTAAAAATGGTAATTTTAGTTCTAATAACTAGTTAAAATCTCGTGTTTAGGTATTGATTGGTTTCTGTTTTTCTGAACGGCTCGTTGAGTTACTCTTGGCTCTTGTTGAGCATTGAGCAACACGTGCAAAGACTGTTACGCAATCTGCTGAAAACATTACAGCCATGTGACCGTGTCCTGATTGGTTTCTTCGTGACCGAGCGAACGATCATCCACCAATCAGCAAGCGCGTGGGCGTGTCCAGGGGCCCTGCACACTGCACAGTCCACACACGCTTGAGATGGTACAGGATGTTACTGTTCCACAACTGTCCCACTTCCTCGATTACTACTAAGTATTTACCTCGCCGTGTTTTAGGGCTCGAGACAGAGGCTTGTCCGATCAGTGGACAGTCAGCTCGACACACTAAAGAGCAGATGGAGCCCGTCTGTGACGCACTGTGTTAAGTTCTTAAGCCTTCTGTTTTTCCAAAACATTCACGATTTGAAACTGTAGGTCTGCCTTTTGTCTGATGGACATTTCTTTTTATTATTGACTATTATTGACATGCCCATAAACACTGCATTATTTAATTATTATTCAATATTTGCATAATTAAAATTGCACATATTCATTGCACTACACTGCACTAATTCATCTTGAATTGTACATACTCGCTGTATATACACTTTTAATTATGTTCTTATCTATCTGCATAACTGTTTATTAATAGCAACCTGTACATATTGTAAATTTATGGAAAATCTCTTCATAGTTAATACAACCTGTATTTAATGCTCATAGTACATCCATCTGAAATATCACCATAGTTTTTCTGTAATTGCACTTTTTAACTTACACAGTGCTCAGCATATATAAGACCCCTCACAAATCTATCTTTTAAATTCATATTTTCTATAGGAAGCTATACAATATTATATTTGTGTATATACATTAGTTTAGTCAGCACTGAAGCC
Source organism: Danio rerio (assembly GCF_052040795.2). Classification (NCBI taxonomy): domain Eukaryota; kingdom Metazoa; phylum Chordata; class Actinopteri; order Cypriniformes; family Danionidae; genus Danio; species Danio rerio. The sequence goes on from NC_141032.1 coordinate 35,742,877, forward strand.
AAATCTGGAGCTTATCCAACAAAATAACTTAAGGGTCCAAAAACTAGTACAGCCACATTTATATGTTATAAAAAAATTAAATACAAAATTAAAAAAGGAAAAATCAAGAGAAGCAAAATATTCTAATATTTAGTTGATATTTTGTTGTTTGTAATTTTATTTGCAATATTTTGCTAGAATCTAATTGTGTTATCTTTCAGTTTCTAAATATGTTTGGTGACTAAAATATTATTTTAATAAATATATCTTTAATAAATCTGTTTTGTTTAAATGCACCAAAATACCTTGCATATATTCACTGAGAAATGGATAAAAATATTCATTTTTAAAATAAAGGGTACTCAATTATGCTGAGCAATGTACCCATTTCCTGCACTTGCTGCTGTTGCACTCCTGGTTAGCCCTAAACTGCATTTCATTGCCCTGTACTGGTACATGTCTAATCACAATAAAGTTGAATCTAATCTAATCTATTATTATTTAACTCATTATAAATACTTTGAAAATTATGTATTGAAAAAAAGTTTAAATAATTTCAGAATTTTATCAGACCCTTGGTGTAAAAACTACCTTATGTACAGTTACATTTCTGCAGATTTCACAGTGGTTATTATATATTAAATTATAAGTTTAAAATAAAATTGAGTATTGTTAGGTTAGGTCTTTTGTTTGACCTAATTATGTGAAGCTGAATATCTATTTTTTGAATAATACAAATAATTGTATTAATAATTATTTTTATTAGTAGTGGTAGTATTTCATTTGTTTTGAAGCATAAAAAACTTTATGATGTAAGCTGGTGTTTCTCAACCAGCTGGTGGACCACCAACACTGCATGTTTTGGATGTCTCCTTTGTCTGTCACACCCATTACACATCTTTCAGTCTCTGCTAATGAGCCAATGATCTGAATTAGGTGTGTTTGGTTAAGGGGACTAGAAAATTGTGCAAAGTTGGTGGTCCTCCTGGAACGTGGTGTAAGCTGAGTGGAAAGCTAATTAAAATAATTTTAGGTGTTTATTATTGAGTCCAATAATTAAATAGTTTGGAATTTTCTGTTATTATAATTCTGTTTGTTTTTATCTGGTTAATGCCAATAGTACATGTATACACAATATAATGCATATGGTAAATACAAGTTTATAGACTTTGATTTTATTTTATTATTACTTTTTATTATTTTTGTACTGGTATATCGATTTAATGATTTGGACATATTACAACAATATTGTACATGTTAGATAAATTAAATGTGCAAAACTGTCTAATTAGCGTGACAAATGCATGAATGTATTAAAATAAATACCAGTTACTTCACATTTATCACAGTCTTTGGTTTATATCTATACGCGTTCACACAACTCAGCATCATTGTTCTGTACTCACCCATGGTACATTAGTAAATTAGATTTAACTAATGTAAAGATGTCCAAAAATAATGAATTAATTGCTGTTCGAGACAGTTAATGAGACTGACCTAATGAAACTTATCCAGCGTTTCTCCCACGTGACTGTGCCAAGCGAGCGAGGCGTTGCCAATGGGAAGTGACGTCACAGCGCTACGTTCGTGTTCACCACAGGAGATACGAGGCCCGTGACAGCTCCTGCGACGCGGGTCCGCTTGTAAAATCCACCTCCATCTTCACCATCCTTGGGGAAAACGATGACCAAACCTACGGGAGCATAATCTACAGAGTCTAAGCTTTCACCTGATCTAAAAATTGTGACATTTCGGACTTTGAAACGTTAAAAAAGGAATGGTGAAACGTGAACTCCGTCAGAAGAATCCGGATTTTCCTCAGGGATTCGGGGGGGTTGGGGTCGCATAAAGATATTTAGGATTGTAGCAGTTAAATAACGGGTTACATTTGTTTGTGTAAAGTCGAATTTAAGTGCTGACATCGTCTGGTTAAATATAAATTACCTAGATATTCAATCCAGCGACTCGCTCGGCGGAAACCGATAAACAGCAATGGAGCTACGAGTTGGAAACAGATACAGACTGGGCAGAAAAATTGGAAGTGGATCGTTTGGTGACATTTATTTAGGTACGTATGAACCAAAACACTCATACAAATGTTGTCATAAAACTGTCAATAATACGACACGGCTAATATGCTGTAATGTTTTATATCTATTTACCAGCTGTAACTGTCACAGCCGTATTTCCAAATATTGACCCGTTATAGTTTGTCTAGTATAAACAATCGTGTTTTATAACCCTGACAAGAACGTATTTCAGAGTTTAATAAGTTTTGGGGTTCATAAACTTAACGTCCATTTGAAAGAAGCTCATATAGTGAATGTTTGACACTTCATGGTTTTACATTTGACCGTTAGATTATGGTTTTGACATCAAACTTTGATGTGAGAGATATGACAAGCCACAATAATTGATGTAACGTTACATCGAGTTATTTCACTGGGTGTTCATTTCCAAACGGGACCTCCCTTGTGTGTAAACTCTGAATGAATCTTACCTGTCCACACAGGTTTTACTGAAAACCTGAACCACCCTAAAGGCCAAACCTGACTTGGTGATTCAGCCTCTAATGGATATTCAACCAAGACTGGTCGATGCAGTTGTTATGATCATACTATCAGAGATCTGTAGGATTCATGCTGTCTAGTTGTCTTGATCACAGGGTCATGGTGCATTTAATGAAACCATTTTGACTGATGGATCTTTCATGGAGCAACAGTCAGGAACCTAAAGAACTCTTTATTTACATGCTAAATGGCCTTCATGCTTGAAAGCATCAGTATCACACCAGGATGTTGTTGATCATTTTAGTATCTATGGTTGACATTTAGCGAAATCACTGATGCCAGGAGAGTGGCTTGTTTTGTATTTGCAGTATGGGAGAGATGCATCAAACTAGGTATTTGTATTAGCTTTTATGGTATTGACAGACATAGCAGTTATAAATAAAAAACAGTTATTGAAAATAGCAGTTATTTAAAAAAAAATAAAGATAAGATTTAATTAGTTTATATCCCACATTTATGAGTTTTATTTCTCAGTTGTCTTCTATACTTTTGAGAGCACAATAATGAAATTATTTTAAACATCATTTACAGAAGATGATCAATAAATTTTCATTTCGTGTAGGGTTGTCGCGATACCATTAAAATACGTGTTACGATACTATACCAGCTAGGCATGGGTTGGTATATGATTCTTGACGGTATGATAACCTTGGATATAAATATCAAGGTATTGTTATTACTGCTCTAAAATATGTTCTTTTTGAAATCTCTGGGTAATAAACAAACTTTTTCCCTTTGTAAACACTATATATTTTTTTTTAAACATTTATAATATTTTAGAGCTGTAAACGTGTCAGGCTAAATAATTCAAATAAATCATTAGCTTCAGCTGTCTTCATTAGTTTCAAAAACTAATTTTTTATTTTATTTTTATTTTTTATTTTAATTTTTACTTGTAAAGAAATTTCTTTACAATTTAGAATGACATCTTTGGATATTTTTCTGCTGAAGATATTGTTGTCCAAAAAAACAAGCAAAAAATAAATGTAAATAAAAAATCGTACACGTACCTTATGAATAGTATAACAGAAATTTTTTTTTATCGGTTTTAAAACCTTGACTTTTCCAAACCACAGTATACCTTGAAAATGGTTATTGTCCCATGCCTAATACCAGCTGAAGTATCGGGATACCAAGTATTGTGATACTGTAAATTATAACTCAATTTATCAAATAAAGAAAATTGACAGAAATACTATATTTTATGTTATAATATGCCCACTTGAATGTAATTAATAATTCCCTTTTATTAGAAAAAGCATTTGCATGTCACTTCACCTAAAATGTATTCATTCTTTTTGTTTATTTTGTAGATGACTAACAAAAATACACTAAAATAAAGATACAAATTGTTATACAATTATACAAATTTGTTACAAAAAGAGAATTTTTCCAACCAAATTAGGCCACATGTAATGGTCAAAAATTGTATCCATGTTTTCTGTATCTTGTATTTTAGATAGACGGTTAATGACAATACTATCGTTTACATACTACAGTGGCATCCCCAGTATTTTGGAGCCATGGTATCTCCATACTACCATTGTACCGGTAAACCGTGCAACCCTTTAGTGTTATAGTAACAAGCATATTTAGGTCAACAAAAATTTATAGAAGACACTTTTGTTATTTTGTTTTGATATGGACGCATCTTCATCATGTTTATTTTGTATTTATTTAAAGCAAAACCTTCAGCCCTTCTGTAAATTTAGGCATTCAAGGAAAATATGCACATTTTAGCCTTATCCTTATTAACATTGTTCATCTTAATTGGGTTGAAACCAATCAACAGAATGTTTACCGATTAAAGTACCTCCAGATGTCAAGCTCAAATGCAATCAGCCTTTGTTTTGACAGTGTTTGCAAAGAGATGTTGATCACCTTAAAGTGTGGTGAGACCTTTATCCCAAAGCTTTTCAGCAGAGGTGGGATTGTTTCAGTCTGTAAGTGTATGAGAACAGGGCTTGGGGAGTGAGTTGAGACTGTAAAACTCCATCTGCTCATTTATTTCGTAACTGCACCCACGCGTCGGTACGTCAATATAATTGAATCTTTTCAAATAATACATGAACGTCAGAGGTGTTGTTGAGGCAGTGCTAAACGAAGATCTTCACCACATGACTCAAATCATCTGTGAAATGCTATCAAATCATCTATTAGATGTTTAGAAGATCAAACCCAACCTGATTGGACTTGTTACGTCATGTTACAGCATTTAGAACTGATCAAACAGTCAGTGTAAAACGCAATCTGCTTCTACCTCTCCCTTTTTTCTGGGATTCCGTTACATTTGCATCACTTGGCATCATAGGAGGCCTCAGGTGTGTGAATCATCCAGGACTGTTCCACTCCTTTTCACTTCTGGTTTCTTTCCATCAGCTTTTATGTAACCTCATAGCGTTTGGTTTGGCTTTATGATGTGATGTTGCATGTAGATCGGATGCCAGATCTGTCACTACTCTTTATTTTTCACCACCAAAAATAGAGATCTCATTTTGTTATCTTGTTTTGTTGGCTGCAATTTGCATTTAAGAACACGTTATCAGCAGTTTCTATCCACTTTCATATTTATGTTTAACTATTGGAAAGTCAATTTTTTCTTTTCTGTTTTTATTAGCTCTTGCATAACATATTATTAAGGCTGTAAAGCTGATCTGAAGCCAGAGCAGAACCATGTTGTTTACATTGTTCGTTGACAGAGACGGGTTTGTTCCTGCTCCTCATTTGAATGTTTCTCTCATTTGATGTAAATGTTGTCATGTGGTGCTGCTGATTGTTTGTACTCTATATGTGTCTGGCGTGCTGATTAAGTTGTGTGTAGACATGGGTTTCTTTGATAACAACCAAACAGAAGATTAAACTGTTGGTTGTTTTTCAACCAGAAACAGAAACCAGCCGAAAGAATCTTTCAGTTTCTGTTCAAGCAGACGTGGGTAGCCATTTCCGTTTCAAATTGGTCTTTCCTTATGTCCATTAAACAATAAATATGATATTTTGATTAGTCAACTGTGTGCTTTTTCAATTTTTTTAATTATTTTAACATATTTCGATTGTGATTTGATTTGCAAATTGCAATTTCATTTTGTAGTCAAGCTTCAGCTCAATAATATTAAAAGATTTTAACTTTTAATTTATTCAACATTTATTCAGATTTGTTTTTTAATATTCAGAAATTGAACTCATTTTTCTCTAGAGCAACCAGTAAACGCACATAAAATGACTTCACTTTAGCTCAAATTAGGGAGATAATGTGGCTCATTATACAAACAAAAAATAATAATTATAAAAATACAGAACACTCAGCAAACTAGCATGGCTGATAAGAGGCAAATTGAAAAGTTCTGATTGGGCAGAACAAAAGTGTTCTCACCCAGCTAGCTAGTAAGACTTTCACACACAGACAGCAGTCACAATTTGATTTTGATTATTTGCACAGCCCTAATGGGTGAAATATATATATATATATAGCATAACCAAAAAGGACTGAGGTCATGTGCTGTGCGATAAGTCAATATATTGATTATTGTGACTGGCCTACCATATTACAATTAATACGTGTTTAATAGCACAATATGTATATTATAATATTTAAAATAAATTAAATAAAATATATTTTGATGGTTTCTAGGGACATTTCTGAGTGTATCTGATCATGTCTTCATCTAATGTAACTGAAATAGCCTGGTGTTGATATGCATGTCCTCATGTAGTAAGATCACAGACGCTAAAAACATCATAAGTATTACACATTTTTGAGTATGTGTAGTTGAAAAATGTTCACACATTTTTGCATAAATACTGTTTTTACGACTGATACTGGCTCAAATTTTGACCATGTTTTATGCATGTCAAAATAGCTAGGAAGGCTTGTCCCATGTGCAGTCATAAGGTGTAGAAGAACCCAAGGATCACTGCATAATAAATTTTTCCAAAAGTAAAACTTATTTCTGCAAGGATGCATTAAGGATGATCAAACTTACAGTAGTGCATGAAAGTATTCAGTCAATTAATCATGATCTGCAGTCATGTCAGTTTGTTGGACATTCTGTGTGCTGTGTTCTGACCCCATTCACTGTTTTAATGGCTCTGTTCCTTCTCTGTTTCTCGCTCTGCCCCAGGCACAGACATTTCAGTTGGAGAGGAAGTGGCCATCAAACTGGAATGTGTGAAGACAAAGCATCCACAGCTCCATATCGAGAGCAAGATTTACAAGATGATGCAGGGTGGAGGTAATGAGAAACGGGGCCTTGTTTCATCAGTAAATTAAATCTTTGGAAGCTCAATAAATCAGTGTAATCAGTAAAATGTTTCATACATGCCAGTAAGCATGTACATGCTTTTCAGGTTGTATACTTAGATGTTTGTGTGTTTTCCTTTGCAGTTGGCATCCCTACCATAAAGTGGTGTGGTGCAGAAGGAGATTATAACGTGATGGTGATGGAGTTGCTCGGCCCCAGTCTGGAGGATCTCTTCAATTTCTGCTCCAGAAAATTCAGCCTGAAAACTGTCCTCCTGTTGGCTGATCAGATGGTATGAGTCAAAATAAAGAATTATTTAGCCTTCAGTACACTGGGTTTGGTTTTATAATCCTCATTTTGTTTTTTATATAACCTTGCATACATTAGATTAGCCGCATAGAGTACATCCACTCCAAGAACTTCATTCACAGAGACGTGAAGCCTGATAACTTTCTGATGGGCTTGGGAAAGAAAGGCAACCTTGTCTACATAATTGACTTCGGTTTGGCAAAGAAATACCGTGATGCCCGAACACACCAGCACATTCCCTATCGTGAGAACAAGAACCTCACAGGCACTGCGCGCTATGCATCCATCAACACACATCTTGGCATTGGTAAGAACACAGTCTTTTTAAAGAGCTTGTTAATTTCACTGCTTTGTGTGTCTATATATGAGGTGTTTACATGCAAAAACCTGTAAATGCCGTCAAAAATTCCTCTAAAATAAGCATTTTTATCAGGCTCGTGTGTATATTCAGTCTTCAGACTTTTATGTCAAAGAATAAGTCCTTTTTCTGGTCTTTAAAGTGAAATATCTCGACATAAAGAAAGAGGGCTAAGAAAAATAGTAATTTTTTATATAAAATTTCAGGCGGCACTTTGAAGTTTTTGTATTAGAACTCTGTATATGTATAGTTTAAAGAGATGGGCTATGTCAACAACAATACTCATTTTAGGGCTCGAGATTAACCTTTTTGCTTGGTAGCACTGCTGCTTCTAACTTTAATTTAGGCACACCAGTCGACAGCATTGTGATGAGTAAATGAATGCTCTAATAAAACATCTTGTGATTTAAAATGTGTAGATTTTGTGACAAATGCTGTTACCTGCGAACTCCGTCCTACAGACTTTATGGTGAATGGCTTTAGTCATTTTCATAGTGGAATTTTACCCACTGGAAGTCTTTTATCCACTCTTCGAAAAGTGTAATTGGTGAATTAACATTCACCACATGATCACTAATAGGATGTGATATTATTTGTACCTTTAGATGGTTTCTAAAACAAAAACTGTCAGTGTTATTTTCATTCTCCCATATTCAGACCTTCACATTTTGTGAATAGCTCCCTGTCATCAGAAGAAAGGCATTGACTCTGATTGACAGCTGATATTAGCCAATCCGTTCAGTTCAAGAGCAGTGAGCCAATAAGATGAGCTTGAAGGCGGGGTTGTTTACTGCAGCAAGTTGACATGACAACTGTTTCAAACCATTCCTGAGTGCTGCGTTTTAGGTGCAAAGATGCATTCTGTGTTAATGTCTCCTGAATCTGTGCATGCGGTGAACATTTTGCAGTGAAAACTGGTTGCATGGCAGCAATTGTTTGCACTCTCACAAATGCTCCCAAATATATTTTGAGGTCACATAGATAAAATTTCGGGTGCATATGTGGGTGCATATGTGTTCAAAATGGTTGCAATTTTGAGCCCCACATTTAGTCTGTAGGTTTTTAAAATATGATATTAAGGATGTAAAAGGATGCCAAAAATTACTACCCAAAACCAATACACCACCAGACGCCTGACCTGTCGACAGAATTTCATGCTGATTATTAGGCTGAACCAAAAAATAAAAATATATTTTATTTTCTCTCCCTAAAATGATTCCAAACCTTTGTGAATTCCTTGATTTTGTTGACCACTAAAAAGATATTTTGATTAAATACCTGAAAACCATTAATTATTGTCTTCCATAGTAGGAAAACCAAATATTATGGAAGTAAATGGTTACAGGTTTTGAGCATTCTTCAAATTATAACAAAAGAATCTGTTAAACCAGTAGAGGATTAGTAAATGATGACAGAATTTTACATTTTTTGATGTATTTTGCTTTAACTTTTCATTACCAGGAACAAGTCTTTACTCTTCACTAAACCACTGGCACCATCAAGGCACTTTGCCTCATTTTCTGAATATTTTTTCTTTTTAAACCCTAGAGAAGGTTGTGCGTAAAAATCACTGCTCTGTATGACATCGGTGTGCACTCATGCTCAAGAGGATGCATGTATATTTTTAGCATTTCCCAGAAGAGTTTGTGCATGCATGTTTGCGTCGATGCTAGTCCTTGTTCATGAATCACTGTACAGTAGCATTTCATCCTTGCATGCTCCACACTTCTAATTGTTTGCTCTTATATTTTTACAGAGCAATCTCGGAGAGATGACCTGGAGTCTCTTGGTTATGTGCTGATGTACTTCAACTTGGGCTCACTGCCTTGGCAGGGACTGAAAGCCGCCACCAAGAGACAGAAGTATGAGCGTATCAGTGAAAAGAAAATGTCCACTCCCATTGAAGTTCTCTGCAAGGGCTACCCATGTATGTTTAAATCTGTGTTGCGTATGTTGAAATTTGTTTGTGCTTGAAAATGGTGCCTAAAAGCTTCGATATGCATCCCACAGCTGAATTTGCCACATACCTCAACTTCTGCCGGTCACTGCGATTTGATGATAAGCCAGACTACTCGTATTTGAGGCAGCTCTTCAGGAATCTGTTCCACAGACAGGGCTTTTCCTATGACTACGTGTTTGATTGGAACATGCTGAAATTTGTAAGTACATGTTTGGATGATCTTCATACTTTAGAGTGTGATCATTTTGTATTAGTGTTGCATACTTGTGTTTGGTTTATTAGAAATGTATCAATGAACAGCGGTTAATTGGGTGTGTTTTGCTTGTGCAGATAGTAGATGGATTTCTGAGTTTTTAAATATTAGAGAATATTTATGATAGTCACTCTTTAAATAACTTATAAAATTACCATGTGTTTAAGCCGTAATTCAGAAGTCGATGTGATCAGCCAAATTTAAATATAAGTTTATAATCAAATACATCCGTGTCTGCAAAAAAATTCTAAATTATAATTCTTCACTAATTTATATTCTCAATCCTAAATACTTTCTAAATACTGACAATGCACTGCTGAATCATGCATAATCCAGTTATTTTTAACTCATTAATACAGACATGTAATTATAGTTTTTCTGTGCATTTTGGAGAATTTTTTTGGTTTCTTGATGGGGTGTAATGGATCACAACACGGTTTGTAACACACGACCCAAGGATCAATCCATTTTATAACTTGTAGATTAATCCTAAATTTGTACCGATCACAGAGAGATCGCCTCTTGTATGAAAGCATTTAGGCTTTCCTGTAAAGTAAAATGATGACAAAAGAAGTTGTGGTTATTCGGGATGTGGGAGGTGTTAATTTGTGAGTTATTAAAGGTGTTTTCTGTCACTACCTGTTTAGCTTGCATTTATGCATTCAGTGTAAGCTGCACGATTAATCATAAAAAATATCTGGATCTCAACACCCACGCAACATAATTATAAATGATGGGGATTTGCATTATTAATCCTTCAAATCGTTTGAAAAAACACAAAAATCAAGAAAGAGATTCAGTTTTTAGTCTTTTGAGTTTGTTATGAAGCTACAAACAGTCAAATAACACAGAAGTACTGGGAGAACAGTTTAAAGTTAAAATAAAACCACTGATGTTTATGGTAAGAATTACAATCACCATCATGTGCTCAAAAATGAAAGTTGTAGGCAGCAATTACATTATTATACAATAGGTGGCAACAACCTGACATCAAAAATATGCCATTGAATAATTCTTCAAAAATGAGACACCTAGCAATGAAACAAAGTTTTGAGTGAACAACTGAATCGTTTATTGAAAATGAGACTTAAAGTAATTATGGGTTGTAATAATTATAATCTTAGATGTCTACATTTAACATTATCAGCAACAGTAGTAGTAACAGCGAATTTTTCACAGTAATGAATATTTTATAATAAAATTTTATTCAGCTGATTATTTCTTTATTTTTTTATGAAACCAACCGTTTCTTGCAGTGCTGTTTATGTAATAAATGGAAAGCAAATGACATTTGTCTTCTCTTTTTGACTGATCTGAAAGATGGTTTGATCTGTGACTAAAAAAACCATAATGTGATCTAAACCATGAGATTTGGGATCCGTTACACCACTAGTCACTTGTGCTGGCAAACCGTGCAGTTATCTATTTGATCAAAAAAGTAAACTATTACTGGACATTTTAAATATATTTTCGGATGTTTTTTCGTCTTGTGATGGCAAACTTGTATTTTTAGCATCAAGTAAATTTTCTGTCACATGATGATACTTACTATGAAGAAACTGTTTGGTTTAAATTTTTTTTTTTAATTTAATTTACCATTTGTCAGGGCGCTAACCGTACAGCAGAGGAAGCAGATCGTGAGAGGAGAGAGCGGGATGAGCGAATGAGGCACAGCAGGAATCCTGCTGCTCGAGGGATACCAGCAGCATCAGGCAGACCCCGGCCCACACAGGACGGTGCTCCCCCCACCCCACTCACACCCACCTCTCACACAGGTAAACATTCTGTCCAGCTGCTCTCTTCCCACGTACTTGAAATACTGATATAAGTAGTCCTCTTTTCCTTTTTTACAGCAAACACATCCTCACCGAGACCAGTCACTGGGATGGAGCGTGAACGCAAGGTCAGCATGCGGCTTCATCGTGGTGCCCCAGTAAACGTGTCATCCTCAGACCTGACGGGGCGACAAGACACTTCCCGCATGTCCACATCACAGGTAAAAACCATTGCTCATAATGCTGTTTTGTTTTTTTGTTTTGTTTTTGTTAAACAATTTTTTTCCTGAATTTGTGTTTCTCGGTTTAATAATAATAATAAAAAATGTAAGGATTCTGTTTTTTCCATGTTTTTGACTCCATTTTAATATTTAAATCAATTATTAGTAGTCAACAAGCTTGTCTTTTTATTTGAAATAATAAAACTTATTCAATGTAACAACAATTTGAGCAATTTAACTAAATAATCATAAATTGTTTTATCAGGTTAAACTAAACATTATTTTAATGGGTTGTCCTTGAGATAATGAGAGTTTCCATGTGTACATGATAAAGATTTTCACGTAAACGGTCAAGTGCCAGCTTTGGAAATAAAGTTTGTGCGTGTATGTTCTCAAAATAGATTAGATACATGCATAGATAAATACATTAGATTGTGTGCAGTAAAGCAAACCGTGTCATTCATTCACGAAGACATGCAGAAAATGCAGACCCCTTATTTAAGTCTTTAGATTTGAAAATCTCAGACAGCAGTCCATTTTGCAGTTTGATGAACTCTACAGCACTATTTGTGATCTAGACATTCCGGTTTAAATAACTAGGTTTTTAAAAAGAACTGTGTGTCTGTGTTTTCTGCATCACAGACATCATACGGCCTTAATGATGGCCTTCAGCAGAGCAGTCAAATCCTTAATAAATCTTATTAGAAAAGCTGCTTGTCTTGTTTCTGGATGAGCTGCTTTGATGTTTGTTTTACTGATAAGAGATTCTGCCAGAGCCAATTGTATATTGCATGTTGCCTCTGAATGACTACATGCACAGGTCTTGTATCCAAACTTAAAAAAATATTTCTTTAAATAAATAAATATGATATGAAATATCTTTGATTGATTTGCAATAATTGATCTTTTAATTCTCACGATGGCTACACTTACTGATGCGTCACATTAAGCTTACGTTTAATCTGCCTATCAGCTAAACTGGAAACCAATTTGTGGGATGCTGTTGACATTTAAATGCTAAAATCTGTTTTTGTTTTGGAAAAGTCTTTGAGTTTGTATTTTTCAATATGTCAGACATTATGATTATGGGTTATGGGTTATGGGTGTGAGTAGCGTGTTAGTGCACAAATGGTTTTGTTGTGGAAGACTGTAATGTTCTCTCTTTCCTTCTCGCTTTACCCCAGAATAGCATTCCTTTCGATCACCACGGCAAGTAGATGCTCCTCACATTCTTGTGTGAAGGCAGGTGCACCAGGTGAGTTTAATTAGCTTTTTTTAATTAACTTTTTTTATGTGAATCTTATGCCAACAATCATACAAACCAATGATGGGAGCTAATTTGTAGGGATGCTGAAAATGAAAATTCTGGATACACTTGGCTAAAAACTGACACCAAAAATGCTCATTGTAATGTTTATTTTATTAAACAATAAAAAGTTATTGTGTAAGACTTTATATATTTTACTCTGTAACTTTAATTATTCTGATTAAAAACACACACAAGCCAATATAATAATCACATTTTATTGACAGTGAAGTTGTATTTGTTTTATTTGGAGTCATTTTACCAGTGTTGCCATGACAGTACAAAGTGATATTGCCAGCAGCAGGAAATAGTATATTATATAGAAACCTCCTGTTGGTGCATTATTTGAGGGGACTTCAGTGAGCTTGTATATATATGGGAACATTTACTATTTTGAATTTTGAGCACAGATGCACAAACAAGCTATTTGACAGTGCTCTCCACTGTTCTCTGTCTTGTTCGGTTTAACTGCATTAAAGTAAAATCAGCGCACTGAAAAAGGAGCCTTTTTTTTTTGTGTGTTTTAGGTTTTCTCCTTCAGTAGAAAACCGATTCGGTGCAATACTACTGTTTTCTCCTAAATAAAAAACAAATCTAGTAGATATGACGAACATTTAAAACATACAAAAGCAACCTTTAGAGCAGGGATGCCTTAACTTTTTCTTTTGAAGGGCCAAAAACTAAGTTTGATTGAGGCTAGTGGGCTGAAGGTAAATATAGTTACATTTACATTTTATAATGAGCTTGTTTCAGTAAAAACAGAATTACACTAGTGTTTGCCTTGATTTGCTTGCCATTAACTTGCGCCTCCGAAGGCAATCCTGACACGAAGTGAACGTGCGGGGGCGTTTGAAGGTGTCAGACGCAGAGCACAGACGCTCTTGATTCTGGAGGTCATTAATTATATAATAACACTAATGCTTAAACGGTAAGACGTTTTAGAATGACCAAAACAGCATTTTAGATAGTTTACTGTGTGCTCAGCCTGCTGGTATGTCCATTCACACACATTTTTATTTATAATTTTATTTCTTATATCAAAATCACATGACCTTTTTTAAATCTGCATACTGAATTTGTGCGATTAAAAATGTTTCCAACGTAGTTTATGCACATCTTCTTATCGAATATTAAGTGTATCCTACTCTGTTATGCACATGTTTTTTATGCACATTTTTAAAATATATGTGCATCTTGGCATGTCCGTCAACTGATTTTTATGCACAAATGCAAAATGCACATAAAAATATGTGAATGGAAACATAGCTGGTGATAGAGCCAGTTCAGTGGATGGGGATGATTGGGAGGCCATGATGGGTAAGGGCAGTTGGAGGGAATTTGGCCAGGATACAGGGGTTACACCCCTATTCTTTACGAAAAATGCCATAGGATTTTTAATGACCACAGAGAGTCAGGACCTCGGATTAAAAGTCTTAAAACTTTTTTTTTTTTAAATGCACCAACTAACAGTAATGAGGGCCCTACATTTTACTGGGGCATGCCCCCTGCTGGCCTCACTAACACCACTTTCAACAGCAACCCAGTTTTCTCTTGTGGTCTCCTATCCAGATACTGACCAGGCTCAGCCCTGCTTAGCTTCAGTGAGTAACCGGTCTTGGGCTGCAGGGTCCTCTATCAGTCGAGTGACAGTATTAACGTTTAAAAATATGATTCATTTATAACATTTAATTGAAACATTTAATTTCAGTTTGCTTTTTTGTAGCTCAGCTACAAAACAAAAAAAAAATGTTACGTCAAATGAGAAATGACAAGCTCTGTGTTAAAGGCATTCACTCCAGCCCTCTCCATCATTTTTACTAAATTAAAATTAAAGGTTACATTGGGCCAATTTTGGCCTGCTGGCCCTACTTTGGGCATCTCTGCTTTAGAGCAATGGAAGGGATTCATGTATTTTAAAGATACTTTGTGGAATGGCAAAACTTTACTAGTTACATAAGCATTTAAATGTAAATGTCATTTATTCCTTCAAGTTTTTTTTCTCAAGTTGTCCCGTCTATTGCAATGTCAGAAATTCTGTATAAAACCATGTTAGTTTAATAGTGATGAATGCTGTAAAAACGTATGGCTGCTTGTTAGTGAGCAATGATGGGTAATCCATTAACCAGTGTCAACAAATGAAACCGTATCCTCAAGTATTACCAGACTCTAATGGCAGTCATCATTTACTGTGTCCCTTTTTCTCATTGCTGTTCACAGATTGTCTCCATGTCCCAGAAGCCTCCACTTTGCAATATGGAGCATGATGGATGGGCAACCTTACTACACACGGCTGACTGACAGCTCTTCATCATCAGCTATAGATAGAGCCGTCAGTCTCTCTTCTATCGACCAAACCAAAATGGTGTAGAACCAACCTGACCTCTTTTTGCTTACAGGCTCTCTCTTCTACTTCTCTCTAATACGTTCTCATATTTTCTCTCCTTCGCTCTTTAAATGTTCTCATGGACCATGAGAGCTACGGCCTGTTGTGAAATCACACCAGTGAGCTGAGCGATCAGATCCTGGATCAGCCAGCCATTTCACATTCCTTCTCTGCATCTTTTCTTCACATTTAGCTCTGCACAACTTTTCTCTGGTTCTCTCGAGGCTAACGTTTCGTCTGTGTGGTTTAAATGGGTCGTTTATTTTGTTTCTTTGTATACTGAATTTTCTTTTTGTATTTTAACCTGGGCAACAGACGAGTCTGTTTGGTGACGTTGGTTTGGGTTCACTCCAATTTTTTTTAATTATAATTATTTACTCTGTATTTATTTTTTAATGTACGTTTTAATAGTAGCTGATGAGGTTCCTTTCTGATGGTGAAGCTGGTGGTGTAAAGTGGACGAACCACAAAGGGGCCAAACTCTCAGCACACATCTCTCATAGCAAACTGACTGGTTTCCACTCGTTCGTCTGCTATATTGATCTCTCTAACTGTACAATACTGCCCCCCACCCCCATTCTTGTGTGTCCTTCTGTTTCCAAGCTGTGAAATAACTGTAAAATATTTGTGTAAATGTTTCCACACAACTCTTTAGAAGGACTGAAATGACCGCAGATGGTTTGATTCTGAAAGCTGACAGCAGTTACTTTTTTTAATCCACTCTTTCACAAAGCCACAACAATGAAGTGCCAGACTTTGGGGTTTTCGTGCATTCTGAACATGAACTTTGACTCTTGAGGAAGCTTTTATTTTATATCTTTTGGATCATTGGACTGAATCATGGTTAGACCTGCTACGTAATGATTGGTAGAGGACGTTTGTGTTCTGGCGGCTTTGGGAAGTGATTTTGTTTGTGAAGGATGAAAAGGAATCAAAGTCTTGCTCTGATGTTCATGGATTTTCCCCGTTTCTGAAATATTCCAGCACTGATGTGGCTTTTCTAATGCACCTTGAAAGCTGGTCTGGTCATCTCGTTCCCTCGTCATCTGTAAAGGGGACTTTGGCGACTTCCTGGGTAATATTTTCATCTGATTCTCCCTCATTTTGAAGCCCACGGCTGTTTTGGGCTCCACACATTTTTGTGGAAGTCATGCCAATTTGTCAGTCCTGTAAGAATTTGTATTACCACCGTATTTGTGTATTTTAAACAGTGTAAATAAATGAATTACTTGTATTTGTTTGGGGATTTTTTTCTAAACGCCGCTATAAAACAAAATTGACCTTTTTTCCTGTTTAATTAATTGAATTATTCATTCATTTTCATCTGCTTTTCTGGGACCGGTCGTGGGGGCAGTAGTCTAAGGAGACGTCCCCAGACTTCCCTCTTCTCAGACACTTGCTTTAGTTCCTCTGGGGGGATCCCGAGACGTTCCCAGGCCAGCGGAGAGACATAGGGTGTACTCACACCATGCTATCCGAACCATGCCTAGGCCCATTTTCCGGATTAATTAAGAAGTGAGTGTTCTGAATCGGGCTCAGGCACGGTTCACTTGGGTTCAGGCACGGGTACGCTTGTAATGTGAATGCAAAGCGTGCCTGAGCCCGAAACTGAAGACGAGACGTGGCTTTTAAGGGACTGTTTGATATGCATTTATTAATCATTATTACTGTTCAATGAACGCAAACTATCATAGATTATTAAAGACGCAAACCCCTCATTGCAAACCCATGACAGCTGCACCTTCAGCAAACCTCCTAATACATGCAGCACGAGGACTTTATGATTGTAAAAAGCGTAAAAAGTGGCTGATTTGTTTGGAGAAATGCGTCACTGCATCCCAAATGACTAAAACGATATAAAGAAATCTCCACTGCTAAGCGAGAGAGCTTCTTACACTGAACAGTGCATCATCGATGACGTAAGAGTGCTCAGGCCCGAATGTAATGTGAATGCAGGCCGTCAGGGGAGACGGGAGAGGGGACAAGTGTGCTTCGGCCCGGTTCAAGGCAACTGTACATAGTGTGTGTATGCCCATAGTCCCTCCAGCATGTCCTGGGTCTTCCTTGAGGCCACCTCACGGTTAGACATACCTGGAACACCTCCCTAGGTTGGCATCCAGGAGGCATGCGAAACAGATGCCTGACCCCCTCAGCTGACTTCTCTTAATGTGGAGGAGCAACGGCTCTACTCTGAGCGCCTCCTATCTATAAGGGTGCACCCTGCCAGGAAACTAATTTCAACCGCTTGTATCTGAGATCTTGTCTTTTCGGTCATGACCCAATTTAATTGGTATTTCTTAATTGGGAAAAGAAATGTTGTCATTTTGAGCATAAAATACCAAAAGGACATTTCTTTAACCCAATACAAAGGTTTTAACTTCATGAAAGTAAAAGCAATATTTTCTGGAATAACCTAACCCTAACTTTTCTGAAGAAAAATTATAAAATCAAACAATTTTAAACATGTAGTACTCATTCATGCCTGACAAATCCAGTGCATCCAGTGAATTATCAAGTGGTCTTTTAAATTTTCATCGTTATATGTTAATAAGTGGCTTTATTTGACAAATGTTAGTCATGGAGTGTAGATGAGTCCATTACATTGTGATTTTCCACAGTCACATTGTTCATGTTAGAAAAACTGGGCTGTGTAGTTGATGATGCTTTATCACAGTTCCTGCCATTGACTCCTCAGGCTGTGGAACCCACTGTTCTTTTGTCACTGTCAATTTCTCATGATAGAGTTCGTCAAGAGGCCTGGAGCTTCATCTCGCCTCTGCCTAACCTACTATCCTACTAACTTTATTTCTTTATAGAAGCTTATAACTGCAGTCTTCTCTCAAAAATGCATTCAGAGCTTTTGATCAGTGATATATTTGTGTTTAGAGGCAGAGGCCCTATTTCTTATGCTTTAAAAATTTTTGGATTCCCCTTTAATGATTGATATAAATGTTACTTATCAAAAAGCATGGAATTGAAATCAATGTTTTATTTTAATAATGAACTAAATTTTTTTTTCTAATTACAGTTGTGTCCATTTCTTTTGTTAAATGTGCAGTACGTCAGTTTGAGACCCAGTGGCTTTTACATTTCTGGATAAAAACACACAAGCGCAGGTTGTCATACTGACGACCAACAGGAGTGAGTCTGACTATCAAGCCTAAACAGTGATTTAAGTCGTGTTTAAATAAAAGCAACTGCACGCAATAGAAGGAATATTTAACATTAAATGGAGTTTTTGTCCTAACCCACACCTGAAATGTCTATTTTTTTGCAGCTGAACAACAGAAAACTTGATGACACGATCACCTCATGTACAGCTCATTCAGTGTTAAATGCTAACAATGTGAGTTTGAATGCCTTTTTACATGACGTTTATTGCCATACTAAAAGCAGCAGCAGCATAGTTCACCTAAGATCTTGAACAAGACACCGCAAACGCCTCGTAAATGAGTGAGAATGATAGCAAGTGACATGAAAGCAATGGTTGATGAACAAATATTAACGAAATAAAGCGGTTTTAAGTGTTATTTGGATGAATTACTGTTCATTGTTTGGACTCTCAGCAGTAAATATTAAAACACACTGAACTGATTAAACTGAACTTGAAATTAAACTACACTACACTTTCAATTTACTATGATCTTCTATTTGAACCTGCTTTAACATAATATACTTTGTAAAAGCACTATTCAATTAAAGATGAATTGAATTGTTATATATATATATATATAATATACTTTGTAAAAGCACTATTCAATTAAAGATGAATTGAATTGTTATATATATATATATATATATATATATATATATATACATATATATATATATATATATATATATATATATATATATATATATATAATAACGTTTAATAGAAATTGACATCCCTTGGCCCTGAAGTTCCAACGTCCTGATTTTAGCTTCATCTTTCTTATATATGTACGTATGAATAAGACCTGAATTAAATGTTTTAAAAATGGAAGTTGAGTTAAACTTTTCAGGTCCCCCTAGGACCACGT
This sequence comes from Danio rerio, assembly GCF_052040795.2. Classification (NCBI taxonomy): domain Eukaryota; kingdom Metazoa; phylum Chordata; class Actinopteri; order Cypriniformes; family Danionidae; genus Danio; species Danio rerio. The sequence continues at coordinate 35,762,251 of NC_141032.1, forward strand.
TTGGCACCTCTGGCATAGACTGTAGCCCAATGTTGTGATTAGGAAATACTCTTTATATGATGGATAACTAAAATGGCAAACTGGTTCAACAGACAAACGGCAGAAACAGGTTAAAACCGTTCAATATGTGATTCATCTTTTTTACCAGTAGAGGAAACTGTTGACCTGTTGGCCAATACTGGACACAATCAGTCCCACTTACAGTAGCCTAAATTTTGAAAACTGAACATTTTTTGGGCATTTTTTAAAGCTGTGAATCATGGAACTGTTTACGATTGTTAAACAAGTCCAAATGGTACAACTTGATCTGTGACATTAAGCAGCCCCTTTCTGGTCAGGTCAAACTGTAATTCCCATGTGTTCTGAGTCACACAATTCCTCCTTGATTTTTATATGCATACATTTACTACAACTGTAATGCCAGTATAAAGAATGAACATTTTTAATACACAAATTCCAGAAAGATATTATAATTAAAATACTCTGTATAGAAGCCTCTTGTGAATCATAAATGACTCACCACAATGAATTAATTAGAGACTCTAAACCAGAATTTTTCTAGATTTATATTTTTTATATTGAAGATATTGTCTCCATTTTGTACAAAGATAAAAAGGTAAATGCATGCTCAGTATTATTTGAGCATTATTATATATATATATATATATATATATATATATATATATATATATATATATATATATATATGTTAAATACAATATATGTAATATAATCCTATTTGCTAAAATAATAAAAGAAAAACTTAACAACGGTGTTATCAAGACTTTCAGAAAAAGTAAAAAATAGTGACAGATAATTGGCAGCCAGAAGAAAACATCAAATTTACCAAAAACAGCTTAGGAGCTACGTTTTTTTTTTGCAGTTTTTGTTTTTGTGAATCCACCAGAGGCTGCTGTGTACGCCTTTTGAGATCTCAAATTTCTCTTGCTAGTGCCATTCGTGCCTGCTGTTCTCTCGTAAATCCACCAGAGGCTGCTGTCGACTGAACGATAGACTGACCCACCCTCCTCCTTGCCTAAACTCAACCAATAGTGTTTTCAAAAGCACCAATTGCGTTTGCGTCAAAGTCTAGGTGGCAATGTGGAATTCATCATTTTCGGTGTCATGGTTGCAGTGGAGAGGCAGCTTCACTTTTGTCAAGTTAAACAGTGAGTTTTTGTTTAGATTTTTTATACATAAATGCAAATGTAAGCTTGTTTTGTTAAAAGGTATACTCAAATATTTATCATTTTACTTTATGTGCTTTCCTGTGTCTATTCACGCCATAGGCTGCTGACTGCTAATGTTGCTTACGGCTAACACACGTCCATCCATAACAACATAAAACATTCACCCGCAAATGAGAGTAAGTTACGTTAAACATCTGCATCTATAATTATAAAAGTATTTTGTTTTATACGTGGCCGAAATGAGTGAATCTGCAGCACACGATTGTTGTTCTACTGAATCGTTTCATTTTAGTGAATTGAGTCATTTTTTACGTGTCTGGCATGCTCCAGTACTTAAACAATGCATTGAATCAAAACGACTGCTGATGATCGACTCTAATGATCGAGCTTAACTTATGTTAATGTTATAAACGTGAATTTCAAACTCATAAACCGCTTGCAAGTTCTCGAATCATCAGCTCTGAACCGAGTCTCTGTCGGATGCGCCCAAAGCTGATGACACCTACTGAGACCGCGATTGACTTTGTTACAGGGACGAACTGATGGCATGAATAGAGGGTATAATAATATATTTAATAACTAGTGCAAGCGGAATATGTTTACTCTGTGCAACAAGTCCATTGAACCGATTCATTGAATTGAACCGAGGGATGGAACAGATTTGTAGAATAAGTACCGAACATTTCTTCACAATTCATACATTTAACAAATCGAAAGTAATAGGTTGTATATGTGTTTTAATTTTCTGGTCAGCCTTTGTGTTAGAAGGGATCCATTTATAACCCTATTTTATCATTGTCTTTATTTACAGATCAATGATATTTTTTCTTAAGTTACAGTGCACAGCTCACAGAGTCACTGTATTGTCACTAAAATGCATGCCTTTGCTTATTTACATCAGAGTGCCTTGAAAATGAGCTCCAAGACTGCCAGGTATGTTGATAAATGATTTGTCAGTTCAGTGTGCACATTTTTTTTACATTTACACATTGGATTCACAGTGTTTTATTTCCCTTATTGATCACCATGAATTAAGCAACCAATGCAATACCTATTTTTTTGTAAATAGTCAGAGTATTTAGGTAGCATACTTGTTTTTATTGTAAGACCTATTCGTCCTTCAAGGGAAAATCTGTTCATGCAAACCTTTTGATGCTGAACAAAAAGAAGCACAAACATACTTGCTCAAAGAACACACCTTTTTTAAAGCAGCTGAGACGAGAATGAACCCTACTGGTGCTGATCATTGTTTACATGATAACAAAAGAATACATTTAAAAATGATGCTGTTTGTTCAAACTACTAATTTAAAATGAGCTGAAACAACACAATTCTTGTGCGTTTTTGGGGACAACTTAATTGTTTTGTTCAATCCACTTAAATTTGTTAAAAATGAATAAATTAACTTAATTTCATCATGTTGTCCCAACACAAAATCGATTGTGTTTAACCCAGCATTTATTTTGAAAATTCTGGGTTCCACATAATCGATTTGTGTTGGGACAACATGATGAAATTAAGTTAATTTAAGTGGACTAAACATAAAATAATTAAGTTGTTTCCAAAAACGCACAAGAATTTTGTTGTTATAGCTCATTTTAAATAGATAGTTTGAACAAGCAGCAAAAGTTTTTTGAGTGTATGTTAAATCTTCATCACATTTTCTGCTGAGTATTTATATGTAACACTTCAAATGAATTTATTGTAAAATGTCTTTATGAAGTTTATGTCAGAGTTTTGGATGAATAGACTTCAGTGGAGGGACAGAAATCTGTCATTTATCATTAAAAATATCTTAAGTTGTGATTCATTTGTTTTACCTTTAACTTTACATTGATTTATATTTTACCTTTGAAGAATTTTGGTTTGATTTTAATTTGTTTCCTGTTTTTGTATTGAAGTGCTGATTAACAGAAATCTTGTTTGTGTTCAAACAGTTGACATTAACTATAAAAAGTAACAATTTACAATAAGGTTCATTAGTTAATGCATTTACTAACATTAACTAATCATGAACAACACTTGTACAGCATTTATTAATCATAATTGAACATTTGCTAATGCATTATTAACATCCAAGTCCATGCTTGTCAACATTAGTTAATGCACCATGAGTTAACATGAACTAACAATGAACAACTGTATTTTCATTAACTAACATTAACTAACATGAACTAATACAGTGGTAAATGTATTGTTCACTGTTTGTTCATGTTAGTAAATGCAATAATTAACATTAACCAATGAACCTTATTGTAAAGTGTGACCCTATAAAAACAACTATTCAAACTTTATGCTGGTTTCCTTGAATTGACATTAAACATGTATTATATTTTATTTTATTTTCAACAGGAGGTCGAACTTGAAGGCCACACAAATGAAATCATGAGGTTGTTGGTGATTCACAGCCCCACAGCAGAGAAGGACCCAGCAGATGAGTGTTGTCATAATTGTTTAAATTGTTTGTGTTGTTAGGTTTAAATTGTTTAAATTATGCATGTTTTGGCATTATTAGACTTTTCTTTATTTTTCTGTGATTATGTAAGATTTATGTAACACTGTAATGCATTGTAACACTGTATTTTGCTTGAAATGTATCTCTATATTAATTATTCAAAATGTTTTTATACTATTTGTTCAATAAAAATGCAATTAATAGTATTTCCTGTGTCTTGACAATTTTACTAAACTTACCCTTTACAAAATAAGCATTATGTAATCATTTGTATTGGCTAATTAATTTATTATTAGTATTATGGTAGTAAGGAACTGTTGCTGCTAAAAGTAGAGTAAATGTTACTCAAGTTTAGAAGTAATTACTAATTAGAATTATTAGTTAGGTCTTACCTAATTTCTTCTGGTATGTTACCACTATTACATTTAGATACTATTTACCCAAATATTTGTGATAGAATCTACCCTAAAGAAGTGAGTGCAAATTGTTACCTCAATTTTATTAGGAAGATTCTATACGTTGTGTTTTACAGTGCACGTTTTTAGATTTTACCACATTCTCACCCTGTTATTTACTTGTTTATTTTAACTTTTTTGGATTCTGTTTTTGTCTTACACACTTTCTGGAACTGTTCTTCACCGAACTTGAACCCCTTCATCGTGGTCAACTCCTCTTTTCGTCTCAAGTCCACTGACATGGCAAGCCACTGGATGAACTGGTTTTAGCAGGGAAGCCATCCGTATGGAGGTAAGTGGTCAGCTGGTGTGCAAGAATAGTAATGACGTCATATCGCCCCGAAGCATTCATTTTAAACACAAAATGTAGCCATATGTAGCTCTGGCTACATAATTTGCAATCCCCAGAAATGTTTGTTTATTTGTCAGAGACAGTGTACATTTAATTAGCATTTCTGCAAATTCACCAGAATTAGCCAGAAGGCTATTTTTCATCTGTTTTCTCTGAACAACCTAAAAAACGATGCAAGAATCATTCATTCATTCATTTTCTTGTCGGCTTAGTCGCTTTATTAACCCGGGGTCGCCACAGTGGAATAACCACCAACTTATCCAGCACATTTTTTTACGCAGCGGATGCCCTTCCAGCCGCAACCCATCTCTGGGAAACATCCACACCCACATTCACACACACACACTCATACACTATGGACAATTTTGCCTACCCAATTCACCTGTACTGCATGTCTTTGGACTGTGGGGGAAAACGGAGCACCAGGAGGAAACCCACGCAAACGCAGGAAGAACATGCAAACTCCACACAGAAACACCAACTGAGCCAAGGATCGAACCAACGACCCAGCGACCTTTTTGCTGTGAGGCGACAGCACTACCTACTGCGTCGCCCTGCAAGAATTATACAATCAATCAAACATAGCTAAGAAGAACTAAAATATACATAGTTATGTAGATGTTAATAAAAAAATTATATAATTACAAATTAAACTAAAACACAGACATTTTGTAATAGGGATACAGTAAAAATAGTTGAAACACATTTAAACAACAAATCATTAATATGGTAGGCACAAATGGAAACATGCTAGTTTCAATCTAATCAGAATGATGACAGGTCTGATTCTCTATTAACCAGATTTTGAAATGTTTTTTGAACATATTAAGGGCGGTTAAATCTGTGATGCTGCCAGGGACAGAATTCCACTCCTGTGCAGCTGTAACTGAAAAGGCACCCTGACCAAAGGTATTTTTCCGGAGTGGGACAATAGTCAATACGGGCTGCCCCTCGTGTTGCTCTGTGTGTGGTGTTCCTGATGTTTACAAACTGACTGAGAGGTGGGGATGACAGACCATGAAGGATTTTATACATCAGACAAATGTTTGAATACTTAATGACATTTTCCCAGCTTAACAATTTATGTTTTTGTAAAATGTTACAATGATGACGTCTTAGAGGCTTTTTATCCAGTATTTTAATTGTCCGTTTGTAAAGTGACTCTGTGGGTTTTAGTGTTGTTTTGTTTGCCTGTGAACAGCTTCTTAGACAGTAGGTTATATGTGAAAAAAATCATTGAATGCATGAATATTTTTGCTACCTGAAGTGATAAATGTGACCTTTTGAACCGGAAATAAGAGATATTAAATTTAACACAGTTACATATCTTTTTAATTTGTGATTTAAAAGTTAATTTTGAGTCAATTTCAACCCCAAGATATATAAATTCAGATACAATTTGTATTTTGTGCCACATAGACGTCTGTTAGATTATTTGTTATGTTTGTTTTAGAAAAGAACATTGCAACTGATTTGTTTAATTCAGTTTTAAACAGGACCGGTTTAACCATTCTGAGACATTTAAAGTTGAATATCTGAAACTTTGAGCACTGAAACTAGATGTGTAGAGATATAATACTGCAAGTCAATAAATATTGATGTATTTTTTTATTTATTTAATTTTGTGAAACATGTTGCATAGCAGGAGGTTTTTAATTACATTTTTCTTTTTGATAATTTAAATCAAATCATGTCTATTTATTATTTATAAAATTGAGAAATTATATTATATATATTATAATTATATATATATATATGAGCCACATCACACAAATAGCAGTGCGATGTGGCTGTATATTAGCACTGCTGGGAGGCGTGTGTTGTGCCTTAGTGTCCCACCAGTGACGATATACAGCCACATCACATTACTCATGTGATATTACGTTAACACAACAGTTTGATGGCATAATTGTGTATATAAAAAAGATAATCAAATACAAAGAGTCAAAAAACCAGCAGCAAGTGCAGCACACAAATTCCTGCATAAAATGTCACTAAAATTGAATATTTAAACCTCAATTAAATACAATATGAGGATGTTGATTGTCATTTTTTATTCAAGTGGCTGAACATTAAACAAAGACATATCACTATTTCACCTCTATCAGAATAAAAAGGAGAGAAAGCGTGAAAATAAAACATGTGAAAAAATGACAAGGACAGTATTTGAGTTTTGCATTCAGTTTATTTAACATTGAACAAAAACAAGGAAAGTCAGCCCCCAGCCCTTTATAACACTTTATACAGTCCGTCACCCCCACACTGCAACAAAACAGTCTGTGCTTTAGCATGTAATGCTGACTTCACATAACACCCAACATACTCCTCTTCCTCCTTCAGTATCTCCTCCCAGTCCTTCTTGATCTTCTCGTCCTCTTTGTTCATCCACTCTAAATTCATTCTCTTACTTTTCCATCTCCTCCTCTGTCTTTCCTTCTTTGACCTCTTTTTCACAACCTTTTTCTTCTTCCCCTCCTTTATCGTCTCCTCCTGTTTCTTTCCATGACTTCTCCCCCTCCTCCGTCTTTTGTTCTTCCACTTATCTTCCTGAGTTTTCTTGTCCTCCTCCTCACTCATCTCCTCCTCCTCTTCCTCAATTATATTCTCCTCCTCCTGTATTATCTCCTCTTTCATTATCCTCCTCCTTCTCTTCTTGATTTTCACCTCCTCCGTCTCCTCTTCCTCTGTCTGCACCATCTTCTCCTCCACCTTAACTCTCTCCATTTCTTCCTCCTCCTCTTTTATTGTCTCTTTCTCTTTCACAGTTTTTTCCTTCATCTTTCTTTCCTCCTCTTCTTTCAAGTTCTCCTCTTCCTCCTTCATGATGTCTTCTTCAAAATCTGTTAAAATAGAAATGATTGCAGTTTACACATTCAGAGGATGTTAAATTCCAGATGAGGAGAAAATAACAATTTAGAATAACAAATTTATTATAACATTAGTGACAAATTGATATATATAGACGTATATATGTTGATTTACCATCAGAACTTTGTTCTGTTGACATGGGGAGTGTTTTTTGCTCCTCCTCCAAGTTTTCTCCCTGATTTTTGTCCTTCTCCACCACCATTATACTCTCCTCCACATCTGTTAAAAGAGAAATGATTGCAGTTTACACATTGTCCACAGTCATTTTCCTGCAGACGTCAACTCTAAGACCAGGTAATGAAGTACAGTTTATTTAAAGCATTACAGTCTAAAATGTATCTAGAAGTAAATATGAGTATTCATCATCATAGCATGTATCTGTTGAATTACCCAGAGAGAGGCAGAACATTGATTTGAAGAAGGAAGCAATCCTGCTTCTTTTCTTTTTCCTCTCCTCCTTCTTTTTCTTCTCCTTCTCCTCCTTCTCCTTCTTTTTCTCCTCCTTCTTTTTCTTCTCCTCCTCCCTCTCCTTCTTTCTCTCCTCCTCCAGACCTATTAAATGAGAAATTCAAGAGTTCACACTTCGATATAGCTTGATAATAATAGCAGGTTTGGCATGCTGTCCCAGGAGAGAACCTTAAAATTACTTAAAAAAAACTTAAAATTAATAATAGTTATTTTAAAGTTGTTCTACACTGCATGGTTAAAAATATCACCTGACATTGATAGACCCCACATATGAGTTAGTAACCACAGCAAAAATATACTTCTGTCTTAAACATTACCTAAAAATAAGTTTTTTATAATAAACAGTACTTTCATTCCCGCTCTCCACTCATTGTTTACTCACAATCAGGTGTTTCCTTCATGTTTTTCTTTCTTCTGAACAGAAAGCAAGACATTTTTGATGAAAAATCGCTGTTTGATGAAACTGAAATATCAACCGCCACTATTACAAACCAACAAAAGATTCTCTGAGCTGCACAGCCAAAAGTATTCCACTGGAACGCGTTCTAAATGACGTTCACATCATACTGTAACTATGGTAACAAGACACCGCAAACGCCTCGTAAATGAGTGAGAATGATAGCAAATGATATGAAAGCAAATATGGTTGAAGAACAAATATTAACGAAATAAAGCGGTTTTAAGTGTTATTTGGATGATTTACAGTTCAGTGTTTGGACTCTCAGCAGTGAATATTAAAACACACTGAACTGATTAAACTGAACTTGAAATTAAACTCTGAAAACTGAACTACACTGTTTCAATTTACTATAAACTTCTATGTGAACCTGCTTTAACATAATATACTTTGTAAAAGCGCTATTCAAATAAAGATGAATTGAATTGTTATATAATATAATAATTGTTATATAATATAAAATAACATTAAATAAAAATTGACATTCCTTGGCCCTGAAGTTCCAACGTCCTGATTTTAGCTTCATCTTTATATGTACGTATGAATAAGAACTGAATTAGAAGTGTCAAAAATGAAACTTGAGTTAAACTTTTCAGGTCCCCCTAGGACCACGTGTGGCACCCCCGGCATAGACTGTAGTACAATGTTGTGCTTAGAAAATACTCTTTATGTGATGGATAACTACAATAGGCAAACTAGTTCAACAGGCAAACGGAACAGTGTTTGAAATTGAGAACTATAAAATAATGTAAACCACCATATATTTTTGACTCAGCATCTACGTTTAATAATATTGAAGAGGTTTAATATGTACTAATTGGATTATAAACCTTACCATTTCGCTGTAGTGCACTATTGTGTAGTGTGCTTCTAAATGGCTGCATTTAAATTGATCATGTTTCGTCTGGTGCAAACAGCTAAATTGCTTATCACTGCAAATCTCATCACGTAGCGTGTGTTAGGACACAGGGTTACAATGTAACCTGCAAACCTAATGTTTACGCTCGTAATATTTATATTATTTGCTAATTAATAACCACCTCATGTGCATCTCATTTCGGATGCTGCTACTGTCCACTGGAGGTCGCATTTCGGTCACGGATGCATGCTTTGACAGTCTTTATGATTGAATGAATAAAATACGCGGTTTTATATCGAGACAACCCTGGGTGCTGAAAGACATTTGGATAAACTGAAATTGGGTGAGTTAAAAAAAAAACAAGACAGCGTTCAGGCAGGTAATTTACGTTTTCAAAGCGGAATATCTCACTTCACTTTTTTCAGATAAACAAGAATGTTCACTTGGCATGTTTCTTAAATACCTGCAAACATTATGGTATATTTATGCTTTAGAAGAGTCACAAACTTACATACTGCACCTTTAAAGAAAATTATTAATGGCAGGTTGTCGTAAAGAGGCCTGAGTTTGAGTGTAAAATGGAGTTTACCTTAAGGTTACGTTTTAGAATGTTTATATACTAATACTGGTATAATCCAAACCCTCAAGACATTCACCACCATAACAATGTAAGCACATCATAAAGAAATTGATGCAAAGGGTTTGGTCTCTTTATAAAAAAATAAATAAATAAATACCTAAAACGCTGCTTTAAAAAGATTACTAACCTTTTTACTAAAGGTACGTTACTAAAACTTAATGAAACAGTTAATTCAGAGAAATAAAGAGACATTTGCTCTACATAAACAGAACTATCATCATCATTTTCTTGTCGGCTTAGTCCCTTTATTAATCTCGGGTCGCCTCAGCAGAATGAACCGCCAACTTATCCAGCACAGTTTGTTGCAGCGGATGCCCTTCCAGCCGCAACCCATCTCTGGGAAAATAAACAGAACTAAATTTAGGCCATTCTCACCACCAATATTTGCAGGATTCAGTTGTTTACTCAAACTCTAGCAGACTTGTCTGACATGTTGAAACCAGACGTTAATTCTTGTGCAACACAGCAAGTTTGAGCTTCAAAATCACATTCGTTTTTATTTTCAGATGACAAGTCAAACTCTTCATGTATGGCTATGTGTTTTCTGAAGACTTGGATTAAACTTCAAGATTTTTTTGATCTATTATGAAATTGCATGAACAGACTTTTAATGAAGCGATGCAAAATCTCTCCGTTTAAAAGAATTACAGATTTGGAAAGAAACTATGTAAACGGTCATAAATAAGGAGGATTGATCACCGCATTCATCTCGATGTTTCAAATGAACCACTACTTAAGGTGTTAAAGGTTTGATGCCTTTACAGATGGACACCAGCTCAACCGAACTGAAAATACTACACAAATCCTAGGCTAATAGGATCTGGACTAGTTCCAACCAGCTCTTCCAAGTAAACCATAGGGTCATATACAATTTTTACATCCTAATATGTGCAATTCTAACTAGCAACTAAAAATTCCAGACCATTCTGTTTATTCTCAGTAATGTAGTGAATCAGTTTTAATTGAAATGTTAGTGACAGTGGACTGAATCATGTTGACATCAGGTTTTAAAAAGAAATAAATTAACATTCTTTAGATACACCATAAAAATGAGTCAAGATGGAGTGGAGAGGGTGCATTTATTTTTTTAAATTTCACAAAATTGTGTACCACTACAAGACTTAAGGCACAACCAAAAAATAGCTCAAGTGTCTGAACACAGAAGAGGGTCCCTACTCACAAACTGCTGGTGAAAGCGAAAATGAGGTATAGTTTAGAAGTTTCTGTACCGTCGTTTTTATAATTTTAACGTACCATTAGGTTCCTTTACAAAAATAATATTCCTCCCAAAAACAAGTCAGTGTTGAACAAATTAGTATAAATGCTTTTAAATAAACCTACATAAATCAAAAAAAGTACAAGCTGTGGTCCTCTCCATCTGATTGATGCAGTTGGTCTGAAAACACTGACATTTAGATGAATATATATACACAAATATAAAGTGTAGTGTTCAACTGACATCAACACTTTGATAAATACTGATCATCTACACCAGAAAAAGTTAAAAACTAACATTAAGAGCAAATAAAAACCACTATAAAAAAATAGAAGCTTGTCTTCAAACAGTTATATACTTTGAGTCACAAAAATACTCCCAACATATCTGAATTCCCTACATTCCTTTAGAATAAGGGTGCCAAACTCAGTTCCTGGAGTGCCGCAGTTCTGTAAAGTTTAGTTCCAATCCTTCATCATGCTTATCTGTAGGCTTCAAAACAAAGCTGGAGAACTCAGTTTGATCAGTTCAGTTAAATTAGGTTAAAGTCCAGAGATGTGGTCTTCCAGGAATGGAGTTGGACACCCTTGCTCTAGAACACAGGTGTAAAACTCAGTTTCAAAAGGGCCGCAGCTCTGCACAGTTTAGTTCCAACCCTAATTAAACACACCTGATCAAACTAATCGAGTCCTTCAGGCTTGTTTGAAACCTACAGGTAAGTGTGTTGGAGCAGGGTTGGAACTAAACTGTGCAGGGCTTCGGTCCTCCAGGAATTGAGTTTGACACCCCTGCTCTAGAACCAAGTCTAGTTTAAAGACTTGAGTTAGTCCGATTGGATTTGTCTGAAATGCAGGACTATCATGACCTTTAAAATCTATGCTCTCCCAGAAACGGTTTAAAAAAACTAAAAAAAATAGATAAGGATACAAACCAACAATCCACATTAGCAATCACTGAATGCCACATACTGTTGAAGCAAGCTGGTAATCTTCAGTATAATGTTGATGACCTGCTCTGATGTGGAGTGAATCCTGACCAAAAATTTTTTTTTAAAAGCCTGTTTGTCCACTAGGCAGTGACCAGCCTTAAAAATCGATATCTCTCGATGCATGGGCTACATCTGATCTGCAGAGCAGGTCTGAAAGCGGTCCTCTGCAACCACACTGGAAGCGTGATACAAAAAGCATACACCACAACATCAAACACATCCATGAGTCCTACAGGGGAAGTGCCATCCTTTCTATTGTTCTAGCATCTTCACAGAGAGGACTCTGGCTCTACGGCCACACCATTTGGTCCGAACACTTTTTTGGAAGCATTTTCCACCTCTATTGAGTCTACCTCTATGCTTTCAAGCTCTTTGACCTCATCCTTAGAGGTTGTCTTGGTCTCCGGTTCGATGGCTTGTTTCTTTTCATTCTCGGCACCGCCTCCATTGTCTTGGTCATCCTTTGGTGCCTTGTTGAGCTCCTCCATCTCAGTCTCTGTAATGGCCATCTCCATCTTGGCTGGTGGATCAGGCTGTTGGGGCTTCCTTTTGATGAAGAGCAAGTTACAGATGGCCAGAACAAGTGCAGAGAGGACCACTTCACACCCGGCCAACATGAAGACGTACATGTAGTTCTTTGTGGCGTCCAGGAGTCGACCTGTGAAATGAAACAAGAGAACTATGATATGAACTCCCCACATGGATTGAATTGTGGTGGTGGCCACGACAGGTCATGGGGTGATCTATTAGCGGCAGCTGCCAATGCTAGGAGAACTACAGTGCAGTAGTTCAGGGGTCTAAAACATTCTAAATAAGGAACCATATAGTATTGCAGAACTAAAAAGCCTTCCTACAAAAGGTTGTTAAAGTACACAAGAGTCATTGGTTTACGGTTACTGTAGTCAATAGCTCAAACATGTATTCTTCCAGCAGAATTTAGTTCCAATTTGCTTCATAACTTCTAGTGTGCCTTTGATTATTATAAAAAGTCCAATTGAGCAGAACAGTTGCCCACTAGGAGCAGGATTGGACACTCTTGATAATATAGAGAGGCATAAACACAGATAAAAAAAAATAAAAGTGAGGAACTAACCTGCTCCGGGTGGTCCCACTAACACGGCAATGGCTTCGACCAACAACACCAAGCCAATGGCACTGGAAAACTTCTCAGTTCCCACAATGGCCATCAACACTTCAAACTGCAAGGCTCCAACCATCCCATAGGAGATCCCAAAGAAGATGCAGAACACCACGAGAGATGCATAGTCTTTGGCAAAGGAGCCGAGAATATCAGCAATGCCATTGAAGATCATAGCAAAACTGAAGAGGTAAACGCATCGTGGCCTCACCCACTTGAGCCCAGCAATGATCCCACTTGTGGGCCTGGCGAAGATGTCTATAAACCCTAATATTGTGAGCAACAAGGCAGATTTGGTGTCCTCATTGCCCAGTTCCTTGGCATAGCTTACCACAAACACTGGAGGCACAAAAAGACCTAGAACCATAATGGATGCAGCAATGGTGTAAATCAAAAAGCCACGATCTTTGAAGACGGTGAAGTCAAGGAGCTTGGGCTTTGGTTTAGTTTCTTTTGGTTTTTCTTCCACTTCACTTGTCTTTTTGGGTGCCAACAAGGGCCTCATGAGGGCTCCACATGCACAGCAGTTGAGCAGCAAGCCTCCAAGGATCAAGAAGCCTCCACGCCAGCCATACTTGTATTGCAGAACCTGCCCAAGTGGAGACAAACAGCACAGAGCCACAGGACTTCCAGCTGCGGCCAGCCCATTGGCCAAGGGCCTTTTCTCACTGAAGTATCTGTTCAGCATGATGAGGGATGGCTGGAAGTTCAGAGCAAGGCCCAAACCTGGAGTACATTATATTTGAATGTTAATGTTGAAGTCAAGCACTTCATAACCATTATAGAAATGAGAAAAGTGCTCACCTGTGATGACTCCAGTGCAGAGGTATATGTGGATGATGTTGGTTGCAAATGATGCCAAGACCATACCCAATGAAGCAAAGAGACCTCCAACCATCATTACAGGGCGACACCCAAATCGGTTCACTAGGATGCTGCATAAAGGCCCTGTAACAAGCAGACCATGGTTAGAAATCCAATAAAAAGGAACACCGACATGACTTTTGAATGCTAAAGGTGCATCACATTTGTCATTGTTCACCAAAATTGGCAAAGATCATAGCAACCAATTAATGCATTCGGGAGATCCCCCAAAAATTCAGTCAACGAAAAGCTAGATCTCTGATATTCATAGCGGATTAAATATTGCACACAATTTTAGGTAACGCAACTAACACAATCCAAAGACACCCAAATAACAGGGGTCCCGGTTAAGAACTTCGTTCAGTACCAAAATACTTTCCCCATTTCTTGAGTCAGAATAGCTCGATTACAAAGTCCAGTTATTTTCAGGCATTGGAGCCAATCTCTACAGGTCAGTAGCTTTTTAGAAATGAGGTTGGAGATGGGGACCACAGTATATAGACATTTTAGGGTCTGAAAACCCCTAGTACTAAAGCAGGGATGAGTCCTGCAGGACCAGTATCCAGCATTGTTTCGCTCCAACCCCAAACACATCTACCTGTACCCTTCTAGTACTCATTAAAACACTAATTAGCATATTCACTTGTGTTTGATTAGTGTTGGAGCAAAACTCAGACACCAGTCATCTGGGATCAAGTTCGCCTATACCTGTACTAGAGCCAAAAAACATTGTACATAATTGCGGTCCGTACCTGTGCCATAAAGCATTGCAAGAAGGATAGAGGAGATCCAAGCCGTGTCGCTGTAGCCCACTCCAAACTCCCGGATAAGCTCTTTGAAGAATACGCTGACAGCTTTTGGAAAAGCGTAGGAGAACCCAGTTATGATGAAGCAGCCGAAGAGGACAGCCCAACCCCATCCTCCATCCGGTGCTTTGACTCCGCTGTCACCAGTGTCTACAACTGCTCCACCCATGATGATCTTTACAGCTAGGGCTCAACTGGAAAGAAAAAGGGAAGTTAACATTTTCTATTAAAAATTTTAAGTTGTATGAGCCTCAAACACTTCAAAAACAAGTTTGATAATTAAAAAAATAAATAAATCTGCAAATTGAAAATTTTCCAACACTTCAAAATCTACACCAGGGCTGGGCCAATAAACATCAAATCCTGATAAAATTTGTTTCAATAACAATGGAAAGCTCTAGACTTTTTCTATATTGATCCAAGACAAGAGCCAAATCGCATAGCAGAAATGTGCAACAATGGTAATCAAAAAGTGTTGCTATTAGGGCAGCAACAACAAATTGATTACTAAAAAGCATTGGCAACGAATTTCATAACTGATTATTAATAAATAACTTTGAGCGGAGGTAAATGTTAGAGGAAAGATCCACAGCAAAAGCAGAGAAATCTGTGTGACCCTAGTCATACAAGGTATGAGAGCATTTCACACCAAGTAAAGTGTGTTAATGGCCAAATATGCAGAAGAAATGACGAGAGCACCAGGGCAATGATCCAGCACCTGAAATGCAAACATTCAGTGTGTCACGTGACAAACATGACATGTCGCCACAAACATTAAGGGTGAACATTCTAAAATAATGATCGCCTAAAAAAACTCACTCCCTGGGCCAGATAGAATCTTTTAAACTCACCAGTAAAAGAGTTAATAACAGATGGAAAGCAGCGGTGCTATAGTTATTTTGCATTGCAAGACTAAAGACATGTTTATTCACTTGCCTTTTTGGATCATTAATTTTTCCATCTGTTGTCAAGCTGCACTGCAAAAACATTTTCTTACTTAGTAATTTCATCTCGTTTCTAGTCCAAATATCTAAAAATCTTAAAATAGAGACGAGAAAAATGGCACGAGAAAAGTGACAAATAAAACTTGTTTGAGATTCTCATTAATATAATTGTCTTACCCCATTGGCAATTTAGATTGTTTTACAGCAAACAATCAATTAAATTGAGTTTTTTTTTCCAGAAAGCAAAGCAGAATTTCTTATACCATTTCATGTGTCTAGTTGACATGCATCTTAATTTATCTATTTATCTTAATTTATATATTTAAAAATTATTTTAAAAATATATTTAGATTGAAAAACAGGACAACTACTAAATTTTGTTATCATAATCCTCATCATCATAACAGCTCAGTGATGTTCAAGGAAAACATGTTTGTGCACTAAAGATTTGTTCCATTTTTAACTAAAGGGTTGGAAATGAATTCTTTTTTTAATCCAATTTATTGATTAATCGAGGGAAAAAATAAAAAGAAATAATGTAAAATATTAAATAAATTAAAAGCACCAGACTAATCGATTATTAAATAATAGTTAGTTGCAGGCCTAAGATATATTAAAGATGTACCAAATTCAGCCATCAAAAATTTATCGGCCAAAAATATGTTATGCCACTTAATGGCCCCTTTAATTTTTGTGACCTCAGTCATTGTTGGGGTACTCTTAAATCTGGAAGCATTAACAACTTCTATCAAAATGTATAACGTCATCATTCAATAAGGGAAATTATCATTAATCCGGATTTTTTTTTTAGGCATAAAATCAGCCAGCCCTAATCTTCACTGAAAGTCATGCAAGTGTACAGAGAATTCAGTCTGAGTCATCAAAAAATGCTTTAACCACATTCAACTGGCTACTGCTAAAGAATCATTACCACTCAATTGCCAAAAGTAAGCCTTACACAGCTTGTTCTCTTAACATCTCAGTACAGCAAGATCTTTTCAGTTTCCCTGCATACAGAATTCACACCCTCCCTCATTCATATTCCTGCCAATAGCTGCTATCGTAATTCTGGGTGCAACATGTTAGTTGTAATACTCACAGCCACAAGTATACACAAAGCATAAAAAATAAAAAAAAATAAAAAAGCATGACTAGCACTTTATTGCATTTTAAAAATCGATCCGCAAACCATGTTCCTTAACACAGAGTTTGCCAGTTCTGATCATGAAATACTGCCACAGCGAATGCATTGAAATCAGGTGTTAGATTGAGGAATCTAGAAAGTGTAAGGTTGGGGGTGCTCCAGGACCAGATTTAGCAGACACTTTTCTAACCTACTAAGCAATGTTGAAACATCATGCCCTTTCAAATGTCTCTCAACACGAGGAGCTGCCAGACAGCTGTTGGCCAGCTTTCTTAAGACGATTGTCTTAATGCTTGAGATTTCTCCTCTTATTTCTACACATTAAGTACCATAGAAAACAACTTAAATACATTGGATTTGCAACAAAAGGTCAATGTAGTCTGAAATTTAGCAAATACTTCTATTTAAAGCAAATGTCAAAATGGTCAGTCTTCATTTACTGACCTTTTTTAAAGGGCAAGTGTGTTATAGGACTCGTTAAACAAGACACTGATCAATGAATGCACATACACACTCATTCAAGACAAGCTATTGGACATCCTGGTCATAGATACAGCATTAAGATCCATATGCATGTACATGGACACTTAAAATGACAAAAACAGTTGAATGAGATTATAAGTATCGCAATTAAAAGATCAAGATAAATCAAAAACACCTCAGTGTGACAAGACAACACAAAGCACACTAGCAATGGAAGAGCCAAGCATTTTTAAAGGGATAGTTCACCCAAATTTAAATTTGCTCACCCTCAAGTGGTTTCAAACCTTAATGTTGAAGACAATATGATTTTTTTAAATATGAAAACTTGTAACCATTGACTTCCATAGTAGGAGAAACAAATACTATGGGAGATGACAATGGTTACAGGTTTACAGCTTTCACAGAAGAAAGTTAAACCTCTTTGGAAGTAGTATAGGGTGAATAAATGATTAAAAATAGCTTTGTTTTGGGTTAATTATCCCTTTACAGGTAGCACAGTGGTCCTTCAAAACATGACATTTCATTACACCGTGTTCACACGTAGCACAATGACAATAAAGCTCAAATTGACTCAAATAGATAAAAAAAAAGTGATTACTAATAATACAAACACACACAAACACACACACACACACACACACACACACACACACACACACACACACACACACACACACTTGCATTTAGTTGTATGCAATTAAACAGAAACAAAGCTGTGCAACATGTTACCCATACAGTGGAAATTAGTTAACCAACAGCTATGATGTCAAGCAACTATATTAGCCAAGAGCAAGTCATGCAACCAATGTACTGTATGTGCAACCTACCTCTCCTAGGGTCTCTGAAAACTGACTCTCTTTCCCAACCTCTCACATATCTACCTTTCCTAGGGGGCAAGCAGTGGGTGGAGACTCAAGGGGGAATACCTCCCATGACAAAACCCTGTACCCTACCAGAGCCATGATATCCATCCTAAATTAAGACTCTGACATTTGGGCCATGTGCTACCATCGTCTTTGCTGCTACTGACTGATTGCAGTGAGCAGAATCAGCTCTCGTGCTGTTGAGTAACTCATATTGTTCTTACCCATATATTTTTTATATTAATTTAGGATTAAAATACGATAAAGAGGAATAATATGTTAGTTAAAAAGGGAAATTATGGACAATATAATTATGTACGGCCATTGAATTGTTTGTATGAAGCAGGTCACAGCTGGTACTGGGCTGTTTGTTAATTATGGATGCTTCTTGTCTTGGCCATACTAATTAGTGAAAGGGGCTGATTCTAATCTGTCGTTAGCTGTGCAATAGCAAGATTAGTGATCAGTTGTATTTATGTATATCCTACCTTAAAACCTATGCAACATCATTCCAATTTAGGTGGGTGATTCTCAGTTTATCACAATATTTTATCACTTTATTTATTAATTATTTTGATTGAAGTAACGTTTTTAGGTCTCCTGAAAAGAGATAGTTCACCCAGACATTTTAATTGATTATTTAGTCATTTTGTTAGTTTCTTTATTCTGTTGAACACAAAATAGGATACTTTGAAGAAAGCTGAAATCCTTTGACTTCTATTAGAAGAGGAAAAAAACAAATACAATGAAAGTCAATGGCTACAGGTTTCCAGCTTTCTTCAAAATATCCTCTTTTCTGTTTAACATGCTTTAAAATGGTGTAAATGATGATAGAATTAAGTAATTTGGGTGAACTATCACTTTAAGGCAGATCTATATCGTATTTGCCTTCTCCCTCTGACCTTCTTCCCCCCACAGCAAGGTCACTGCATGGTCCTCAATTTACACACCTGATTTATGTTATTAACTAGTAGATTGCACAAGACCTGAACTGAACTGCACATGCCAGCAGCTATTATTTTTAGCTCTTAATAGTAACATGACCCTAAAATAATCGATTGCTTGGGGTGGTAACTATGACAACAGGCTGCTGGAGCAGTTTGGGTCATTTGAGGATGAGACGCAAATAAAGTGTCTCTCAACTGCTCGTTATAGATGACAATTTTCTTTTGACATTTTTAAGGTGACATTTTAAATATATTTACAAAAATGCTCACATACGTACATAATAATGTTGTATCTTATTTAATTTTACTTTAAAGCTTAGCCTTTTTAAAATTGCAGATCAAGACGAACCTTAAAATGTTATCAAAAACATTATAGCTGTTACTCATTGTACCATACCTGTCACTGGGTTAATAAATATTTGCATGAACAGCATCTGATGTATCTGAGCTGTCTGGTCTACGTGCTAAACGTGACTTTTATACTCTCACTGCTCCACCAATAAGATGGCACCGCCACAAGAATATAAATCCACATACAGTAAATACCCACTATACTAAAAGTGTGACTTTATTTTCCCCTCTATGTACAGCACTAACTGACAGTAAACGTGACTACTTGACGGTTTACGTTATCACTCCACGTGCGGTAAACTAAATATTCACAACATGGCAGTATAGGTATGCGTATAACGATGACACGTGCTGTTATATGACATTTTTATAATCCATAACATTATCAACACAAGAATGTTATATACATTTCTTTCTTCCTAAAAACCTGTTACTTTTCATCAGTCAATCAATCTCCATAGCCGCCCACCGGCATGCAGCATCCCCTCTAAAACCCGACGCACGCGCATAAATCGCCCAATCGTTACCTCAGAACGCATTTAAAGGCATCAGTCCTCATAAACATACCTTAACGATGTTCTACGATTGAGAGTTTTTTTCTATGATGAAGCTCCTTGGATCCACGACCATCACGTTCGCACGGCACACATCTTTCTGTGTGGCTGTAGAGCGCTGATCTGCCGGTAGCCGGTTTCTCTGTCACCGATGAATCACTCGAGTCGCTGACGCGCAGCCAATGATGCGCCGTTGTACGAGGGCACTACGTGCGTTTCCCCACCGCTCTCCTTCTCTCTCATCATCCCCATTCAAACCATGTGCTCAAAGGATTTAAAAGGGATTTGCGGGCTGTCCCTTCATATATGAAACACCGGCTAGATTAGCTGGGTGCTGAGCAAAAAAATATTACTTGGTAATTTTCCTGCCCACATCATAGTGACACAGGTAAAACTGACAGTTGTGAAACAGGACGATGATGACACTTCCTTGTAACTCACTTGTTTAAATACAGTTTATAGTAATAGTATAGAAAGCTGAACTTGTACAGAAACTACTGAACAAGGAATTATATATATATATATATATATATATATATATATATATATATATATATATATATATATATATATATATATATATATGTGTGTGTGTGTGTGTGTGGGTGTGTGTGCGTGCGTGCATACCCTCATATAAGCAGGGGCAGACTTATTAATTTGGGGCCCTAGCATTAAAACTCTTTGTCCTCTGTAGACTTTTTATTTATTTGTAAATAAACTGCATGTTAAAATATACTAGAAGTGGAATATTTATCTTCTTGATGTAAAATTAAATACAATAAACTCAAAAAAAAAAACTTTACAAACAAACTATATTATTTAGCCATATTTGTGAAAAGAAACGTTGCACTATGGAGGCCCAGGGGTTTAAAAAAAAGTAACACCGTTAAAATCTTAATGATTATAGACAAATTTTACAACATATGATAGAAAACAAAATAAAAAAAAGGGGCTGTATAATTAATATAGGTTTCTTGGCACTGGTTGTGGCCCCCTAATTCCCCGGGGCCCTAAGCGGCTGCTTATTGGTTAAGTCCGCCCTTGCATATAAACTGAATCATCCACGGTATATAGTAAAAGTTATATTCTAATTTTTTTTTCTTCATTATATTACATAACATAATGTTTTCCAGTGCGGGTTTAGTTGGCGGTTCATTCCACTGTGGCAACCCTAGGTTAATAAAGGGACTAATCCGCAAAGAGAATAAATGAATGTTACATGAATATAAGATTATAATAAAATGAATAATAAAAAGTATATTTTAGCATATTCATTCACAATATATTCTATTTTACAAAACAGTTTTTACAAAAACAGTTATATATATATTTTTTGTATAATTATATTTAATTATATATAATTATTATATATTATATATATATTATTGTCAGGACCCTAAAATACAATTTAAAATCTGTTTGGTAATTTAATAATGTCATATAGACAGCTGATGGTTTTGCAAAAAAACAAAAAAAACAACAACTACTGAACATGGTTTGAGTATAAAATAATTATGTAAAAAATAATTTTATCTAAAAAAATTATATATATATATGGAACTAATTATGATCGCACAGTTTTAAAATGTATTTAGCATATACATTTATCTTATATGTGCTTAAAGCACCCTTATGATAAGAGAATAGGCATCATTTCACCAAATTAGAACGTGACAGCAGGCAGGTAGAAACCACGTGAATCAGGTGTCTTGTTTCATGTTGCGTCAGCTGCTGTTGTGCCGTCTGTACGCCTCAAGAGAAGTTATATCACTGGGTTGAAAAAAAATTAAGTCTTAACTTGTCATAACAACTCTGGCAGGAAGTACACTATGCTAGCATACCAGACGTGATACACTTACATAGTTAAGTGCTTTGTCAGTGTATACATAACATTTTGACCCAAACATAAATATATTCAATATCAAATTACATAAACTTTCCACTTAATTAAATTTAATTACATCCACTTATTAAACACGTTTCATTTCAAACAAATACCCCATAAGAATTTTACAACTTTACGGTAAGCATGCTGCTTTTATAGCAGGGAAATAACAGTCATGCATCCCAGAAATTGAGCTTAATCAGAAGTGGACTCGTAATTTCCGCTTTTCTAAATAAGTATATGTGACGTCAGGTTGTAAACGCGGTAACTCATCCAGCAGCAGAAAAGGATGTTGTTACTCTGCTGCCATGGAAACGATCATAGCTGTGGGGACGCAAAGCTTATGCTTGTGCTATGCTGCTTTAGCTTGTTAGCTTAGCTGACCCATAGAGAGCTGACCTAAGCATCAACGAGAACAATTTTAGACTTGCAGCAAATTCCCTTTAGTCTGTAATTGTCGCGTGCTTTGACCTTCGCAGAGTTTTCGTCACCTCTGTTTATTAATAAACACATCAAATAAAGCGTTTGTTCGCTG
The DNA here is from genome assembly GCF_052040795.2 of Danio rerio. Classification (NCBI taxonomy): domain Eukaryota; kingdom Metazoa; phylum Chordata; class Actinopteri; order Cypriniformes; family Danionidae; genus Danio; species Danio rerio. The sequence goes on from NC_141032.1 coordinate 35,784,713, forward strand.
TGGCTTGTATGCTAACATGAGGAAATGCATGTATTTTCATTCATGCTTGGGCTGATGTACACATTAAGGTAAACTAGGAACTATTATCACTCAATGAAATCAATCGAATCATGTCGATATACTTAAAATGACTTATTTATGTACTTCTCTGCTTCTTGTTTTCGTGTGCGAGCGCTAAAAAACTTGATTTGACTAAATTTGATTGTTCAGTGTTATTTGTTATTTATGTTGTCATCATTATGTTTATACAAAATGTAAATAATATTTTTTAGTTTTAGAAAGTTTGAAGACGAACATGAATGAAAGTGAAAGCCAGAATATTAAATGTTATGTATGTATATTTACAGAGTACCGTTAATCTAGTATTACTGGGTAATCCTCCTATGTAAGTTAGATCATGTTCAAAATTGCACATTTTAATATCTGGAAATGGACATGTATGTCTTTAAAATTGAAGACACAAAAAGAAAAGTTTATAAAGAGCCAAAGTATAAAAGTATATTAATGTACAGTTGAAGTTAGAATTATTAGCCCTCCTTTAATTTTTTTTTCTTTTAATTTTTTTTCCTAATGATGTTTAACAGAGCAAGGTCATTTTCACAGTATGTCTGATAATATTTTTTCTTCCGGAGAAAGTCTTATTAGCTTTATTTAGGCTAGAATAAAAGCAGTAATAACCATAATAACCATTTTAAGGTCTACTACACTGCATAAAATGCTTTTCTTATTTACATCTTTTATCTTGTTTTTTAGTCGAAATATCTAAAAATCCCTAAATCAAGTATTATTTTCTTGACAAGAAGAATTATTGTCTTGTTTTAATAAATAATATGCCAAAATTAAATGAGTTTTTCCCTAAAATGATCAAAATAGTCTGCCAATGGTGAAAGCAAAATTATCTTGTTTTTCCTTTTGTCATAAGATTATTTAGCTTACCCCATTGGCAAATTATTTTGCTTGTATTAAAAAAAACTCACTTAATTTTGGCATATTATTTTCTTTTTAGATATTTGGACTAGAAACAAGATAAAAAAAATCTAAATTAGAAAATAATTTTTTGCAGAGTATAGAACAAACCTTCGTTATACAATAACTTGCCTAATTACCCTAACCTGCCTAGTTAACCTAATTAACCTAGTTAAGTCTTTAAATGTCACTTTAAGTTGTATAGAAGTGTCTTAATATCTATGAAAAATATTTTTTACTGTCAGCATAGCAAAGATAAAATAATTCAGTTGTTTGAGAGGAGTTATTAAAACTATTATGCTTAGAATTCTGTCACTTCGCAGGATCTGCAATGTTGAGTCTAAATCATAGTTGACTACAGAACACATGTGATTTGTAAAGTCACTGTTAAGTTTAACCATAGTAGAGTGAAATTTTAGTAAAATATAAAAGTATAAAGCATGTTTTTTAAGGCCTGTGACTGTGCATTTAAAGAGGATTTAAAATTTGGGCATAAGAAATTATGAAGTTTGGAGGTGTTAAAAAAGATTAATTGTATTTATTATTTATATGATTTTTGAAAAAAAAACAATTGTACTTAGAATTTTTGTATTGTTTCTAGTTCAAATATCTACATTTTAAAGCAAAACGTTTTTTTGTTTTTTTTGCATACCCTATTTTTTACGTACCCCATTGGCAGATTTCTAAAAGTGGAAACAAAACAATTTACTTGATCTGATTTTAATCTTTAGATATTTGTACTAGAAATGAGACAAAGAAAAGTATTTATTCTAATTTCTGTACCTGAATACTGTTAGACTTCCCAGAAAAAGAAACATCATACAGAGCTAGTCAAACCATCTTGTGAAACGGTATTCATATCGCAATATTTAACGTAGAAAAATTAAATATTGTAATATAAGATTTTTCCAATATCGTGCAGCCCTAGCCCACACTAAAAATAGTTTACAGTTTGATTATTTATTTTTCTTCAGAAAAGTAAAGGTTATTTATTTAATATAATAATATAACAATTTTTATTTGGATAGTACACTTATACATATTTCAAACTATAACTTAGTAACTATGTGCCAACGAACTCATTAGAGTATATAGTATTAGCACAGTGTTGCACTAGAATTAGTAGATCAAGCCAAAATGTGGTTGCAGAGTTACTTACGTTTAGCAGAATATCAAATATATATCAGTATAAAATGTTAGCAGAATTAGAGTTCTCTGGTCGAATAGACACAAATGGAAGGTAGCTAAATTTAATTTCAGTCAGTTACAAGATGTGTCAATAATGACTTTTAATTTTTAAATTATATATATATATATATATATATATATATATATATATATATATATATATATATATATACAGTTGAAGTCAGAATTATTAGCCCCTCTTTGAATTTTTATTTCTTTTATATTTCCCAAATTATGTTGAACAGAGCAAAGAAATTTTTGCAGATTTCAGATAATATTTTTTCTTCTAGAGAAAGTCTTATTTGTTTTATTTCAGCTAGAATAAAAGCAGTTCTTAATTTTTTAAAAAGCATTTTAAGGACAAAATGATTAGCCCCTTTAATCTATTTTTTTTCAATAGTCTACAGAACAAACTAATGTTATACAATAACTTGCCTAATTACCCTAACCTGCCTAGTTACCCTAATTAACCTAGTTAAGCCTTTAAATGTCACTTTAAGCTGTATAGAAGTGTCTTGAAAATATCTAGTCAAATATTATTTACTGTCATCATGGCAAAGATAAAATAAATCAGTTATTAGGAATGAGTTATTAAAACTATTAAGTGTAGAAATGTGTTCAAGAAATATTGTCTCCATTAAACAGAAATTGGGGAAAAAAATAAACAGGGGGGCTAAAAATTTTACTTCAACTGTATTTATTTTTATTATATGTGGGGTTTTATTTAGCCTGTGGTGACCACTTTGTAATCACTTCATATGCCTACAGATTTGCTTAACAGGATGTCAAGATTTGCAGTCCCCGGTTTTTCAACATCTGCTTCATAACCATGCAGGAAGCTGTGGACCTGGAGTCCCAGCTGGCCTGTAAAGAAAGAGAGTGGAAAGAACTTCAGGGTTTACGGATTCGGCAACTGGAGACTGCTCTAAATGAAGCCACATCAGAGCTGTACGGCCAGAGAGAGCGTTTCCTCCGCTTGCGTGATGACTTCAAATATAATCTGCGTGTGTTGGAGGAAAGGGACAAAGAGCTGGAGCGTTATGATGCCATGGCAGCTCGTGCTCAGACGGAGGAGAGCGCGAGGCGGGAAGAGGTCAGTGAGCTTAGGATTGAGATAGCGAAGCTTCAGAATGCCCTAGAGGAGCAGCGGAGGGCGAAGGAGGACATCGAAGTGCAATTTCAGAAAAGAGGAGTTGAGCATAGAGTCAAAGTAGAAAAAGTCCAGAGGTGTGACCTTGTTTCCTCATCTATGTCCATTTCTAAATTGAGTGTTTGTTTTGAGTTTTGATGACATTTGTTCTTTTTTAATTATTAGCAAAATGGAAAGTGAGATTCAGAAGCTGAGGGAGGAGAATGAATCACTGAGACGAGATCTCCAGCGACGAATTAGAGAATCTGATGGAGAACTGGCACTGCAGAAACAGGTATGGCAGTCACAAACAAGATTGTTTACTTTGTTTTGTGAATGGGCAATAATACTAGAATATTATTTCACAAAATGTTTGGTGTATTGATATAGTGTTGAAATGGTATTGTAATAGTTTTATTAACCCAAAACAAAAGAACATATTCAACAGAACAGAAATACAAATTCATTTTTTAGGTACAATATTTTCATTTTGTGGTGTTTCCCAGTGTTGGGTTGCAGCTTGAAGGGCATCTGCTGCATAAAACATAAGCTGGATAAGTTGGCGGTTCATTCCACTGTGGTGACCCCTGCTTAATAAAGCGACTGAGCCAAAAAGAAAATGAATGAATGAATTTTCTTTTTGTATGTAGTAAGAAATAGTCTATGGATGGCTGTCATTTTAATTATGTTAATGCACAGATGGCCATGAATTACTCCGCTTACACCGTGGTCATTTGCCAGCATCGACAATTATTGCTGTTATTGAAATTATAATCTGATGTTGTGTGTATTTTTAAATGAAAGCAGCACAATTTTTATAGAATGGTGATGAACTTACTGGAACTACTTTTGCGTTGAATGTTATTGCACACATTTCAGCCAATCAGAATTGAGCATTAAAGCCACATTCACTCTACGAGTGAGTAGTAGGTATGGGAGGGTATAAGATTCTGACAGTATGATAACCTTGGATAAAAATATCACGGTTTCGCAGTTTAACGGTATTGTGATTGCTGCAGTAAAATATATTCTTTTTAAAAGTTTGGGTAAAAAAACTAAACGTTTTTTCCGCTTTGAACACAGTATTTTTTATTTTGAGAAACATTTCCCAAATATGTTAACGGTAAACATGTCAGACTAAATAATTAACATAAATCATTGACTTATGCTGCCTTCATTAGTTTTAAAAACACTGATTTCTTTACAATTTAAAATGATATTTTTGGATATCTTTTCTGCATAAAAAACGTAAATAAAAAATCTTACACACCTTTGGAACTTTATCAGAAAATGTTGGCGGTTTTAAAACCTTGACTTTTCCAACTGCGGTATACCTTGAAAACAGTTATCGTTCCATGCCTAGTGAACAGAAGCAGCAAAGTTATTGAATTAATGTTTGCAGAGACCCGAATGCAGCCCTGTTTTAAATTTGATGAAATTTTCTTATGAATGTATTGTTCGTTGTTTAAAAATTAGATTAATTTGAAATAGTCAAGTATACAGTAGTCAGCATTTGAAGTGAATCAAAAATGTGTTTCAAAATTGTCCTAGAACAATAGGTGTTGTTCAATAGTTTTAGGTCAAAATGTGATGGTCCATTTCAAATGTTGACTACTGTATATTTGCAACATAATTGATACAGCAAAGCCTGATGACAAACATATCGGCCCAGTTTCACTAACGGGGCTTAGATTAAGCCAGGACTAGGCCTTAGTTATATTAGGCTATTTAAATGACCTTAGAAAAATATATTACTGGTGTCCACCTGGAGACAAAAAAATGACACTGACGTATTTTAAGACATCTCACCGCAAGCTATTTTGAGTTGAGACCGCTCAAACATGCAATTTAATCTTGACTAGCCTTAAACATTGTTTGTGAAACAGGGGGATATTGTCAAACTGATGAGCCCTGTGTTGTTTACAGAACACATTTGTTGTGTTCACAATCAAAACCAGCTTGCTGGAGAACAACACAATAAAACACATCTATATTTAACATGACACACAGCAACAGTGCTAATGGCAGAAGATGCTTAATAAACACTTTGGAAAAAAACAAAATGTAGCTAAATAGCCAAAGATGTCACAGTGCACACAGATGCCACCACACTTAAAATACTGACACAAATTAAAATGAAAACAAATGTATATATATTGACCTCATTACCTAGACAGCTGTTGTGGCCCATTCCTCAATTTAAGTGACAAAATCTAAATCGGTAATATCTTATTAGTCACATTTTATAGCTACGTTTCTGTTCCTGGCGTAAAAATGAATCCACAAAATGGATGTCCTGGGATTAATGCCAGGGCATTGTATGTTTTTTAAAATAAACCTACTGACCTAAAAGGATTCCAGCTGGCAGGAGTTTCTTAGTTGCTGAGCTGCGTAAACTAATCGCTAAAGCAATCCTCACTTCACTCTGTAAAGTAAAATGATAAGGCCGTGAAGGATCACAGATAATGTCGCTGAACCAAAGCTATTTATGCTGCGGCGCATTCAGGTCAGTTCAAAAATAGGTCATTGTTCAGTGTTGTTGTCACTTGACTTTTGACATTTGTGTGTTGTTATGGCAGGGGAATGTGAGAGTAGCATTGGCGAAAATTGTTTTATGAAACAAAGTAAAAGTGTCATTTATATACAGCACTGTCAATTGTGATCCTTGACAGGAAATGATGGCAGATTTTGACAGTGAAATGAGAAAACGAGAGCATGAATTTCACTTGAAGCTGGATGAAATGAACAACCTGGTTCTCTCCTGTCAGCTCAAAGTAAGATCCAAATCATTTTTAATCTTTTGCAAACTTTGTGTTGCAAGTGTCGTTTAGACCAGTCTTTTTTACTCAAAGGCTCACTTGTCCAATATTTGTAGATTACTCATTAACTTAATACGTTCATCAGGTTGTACATACGAGATGTTGAATCGCTCACTCAAGACTTACTCATATTCATTGAAAGGGGAAAAACTTTTGACCTGTGTAAGAATATTTGGATGATAAAACCTATTTTCATAGAATGTGTAGTTTTATTCAGGAAATCTTTGAAGGGATGTTTGAGCAGGTGTCTTCTGGAGGGATTTTAAAAATATGCATCATTAATCAAACTAAAAGATTGTATATTAATCTTTTCAGTGTTGTTTTTGTTATTTGAATGGGGGGGGGTGTTTTTCAATGAATGTTTATTAAAAAGCAGATATGATTTTATGTTATATATTGTATATTTAGTTTAGGTTTTGCCATGAATATAGCCAATGCTGCTGATATGGCATTAAAACATAAATGATGGCAGTTTAAGATTCAATAAATTCAATAAAGTAACAAAAATTAAGTAAAATTAAAAAGTAAATTTGAAGGGATAGTTGACCCGAATCTTGATCAGATATTTCTTCCTCTGTTGAACATATACAATTTTTGAAGAAATTTGGCAACCAGCTTACTATACTATACTATACTATACTATACTATACTATACTATACTATACTATACTATACTATACTATACTATAATTTTGACGTTCATAGTATGACAATAAATGCAGTCGAAGTCAGAATTATTAGCCCCCTGTTTATTTTTTCCCCAATTTCTGTTTAACAGAGAGAAGATTTTTGCAACACATTTCTTAATAATAACTCATCTCTATTAACTGTTCAATTTTATCTTTGCCATGATGACAGTAAATATTATTTTACTAGATATTTTACAAGACACTTCTATACAGCTTAAAGTGACATTTAAAGGCTTAACTTAGTTATTTAGGTTAACTAGACAGGTTAGGGTAGTATAAATATAAAAACTGTATAAATAGAATACCAACATTTTTATAATATATTTGTGTGTCCACAATACTAAGAAACTAATACAGATGTGGAGGTTTAAATCATGACAGAATTTTTATTTCGGTGTAAATAATTTGCTGACAATGAGGCCTTGACTCCCGGTTGAGAACGGTTGCTTTAAATATTTTGTCACTAAAAGTATGTGTACAAATCAAATGCTCGCACAAATTATGAATTGGAATGTTGACCGTGAGCAAGGACCCGTAACCCAAAGGTCATCGGCTGAGCTCGAATTCATATCTGAATGGCATCACATTCTCACAGCAGGGTTCTTGATTACTTTTGAAAGCCTTCCTGGAAGATTAGAAGCTGTTAGGATGTATATTGTAAATATATAGTATAGCTCTAGGTGGCACTGTAGCTCAGTGGTTAGCACTGTCGCTTCATGGCAGGATGGTCACTGGTTCAAGCCCCGGCTGGGCCAGTTGGCATTTCTGTGTAGAGTTTGCATGTTGTCCCCATGTTTGCTTGGGTTTCTTCCAGATGCTCCTGTTTCCCACACAGTCCAAAGACATGCACTATAGGTGAATTGAATAAAACAAAATTTTCGGAAGAGCCTGAGTGTGTGTGGGAATGAGTGTTCTGGGTTGTGGCTGAAAGGGTATCCACCGCGTAAAATATATTCCAGAGTAGTTGATGGTTCACTCCGCTGTGGCGACCTCTAAAATAGAGACTAAGCCGAAGGAAAATGAATGAATTATTAGTACATCCGTTCGTTATGAGTGATGTTCATTCATTCATTCATTTTTGTTTTGGTTTAGTCCCTTTATTAATTAGGGGTCGCAACAGCAGAATGAACCGCCAACTTATCCAGCATGTGTTTTACGCAGTGGATGCCCTTCCAGATGGAACCCATCACTGGAAAACATCCATATACTCTCATTCACACACATACACTACGGACAATTTAGCTTACCCAATTCACCTATACCACATGTCTTTGGACTTGTGGGGAAAACCCAGAGGAAATCCAACCAAACACTGGGAGAACATGCAAACTCCACACAGAAATGCCAACTGACCCAGCCGCGGCTCGAACCAGCGACCTCCTTCTTGCCACCGCTCTTCCGAGTGATGTACAGTTTATTTTAATTTCTGAATTAAACTGTCCAGGAAAAACTATTGAGCAAAGAGTTAGAGGTCCATGCCAAAGCACACAGCCAAGCAACTGAAGCCCTACAGGTCTCTGAAGAACTTTACCAGCAGGCTCAAAAAGAGATCCAGCATCGAGACTGGGACCTAAAAAACACCACCGCAATGAAAGACTCCAGGTAAACTGATCGAATACTAGTAAATAAAGTTTTTTTTGTTTAATTTAGGATACGATAAGATTGCAATTACTGATTTATAGGATAAAGGAGCTTGAGGGAACACTGAAACAACTAGAGAACAACTGTAACAAAGAACAGGAAGCCTACGACAGGAAGTAAGTAGCACTACATCTTGAATATATCAACCCAGTCTAGTCAAATCAAATAATTAAACATTCATTGAGAGCAACTGACATGCTTAATATGCATAGCTCAGATTACTCTTGTAGGCCTTGATATCTTGCTTCGATGTTTTGAAAATTGATATATGCAGGCATGCAGAGCTGGAACGAAGGACTCGGGAGAGCAAAGATGCATTGGACCGCTTGAGAGAAGCTCATGCCAGGGATCTCCAAGAGGAGAGGAAGAAATCCTCAGAATTGCAAGCCCAACTGGACAGGACGATCCTGGAGCTGGAGAGGAGGGAAAAAACCCATTCAGATGACCTGGAACATAGAGACCAGCAGATACAAGAGTAAGACAGCTTAGAAATTTGACATTGGCGTATATTATCTCATAACGATTTGCTTTTTTTGTGTGTGTGTCAAATGTTATGGTCCATCTGTGTGTTTAGATGGCAGTGCATTACCCGCGGCGCCTACTGATGACTAAATTAGTGTAAATACATTTTGAGGAAATGTGTGGGTGTCTCTGAAAATGACTTTCTAAACATTAGTATTATATAACCTGTTTAAAATTGAAGACCTCAAGGTAACAAATGCTCCTAAATTTTCTGTGCCTTTACATTTGTAGCAACACAGATGCTTCAAGATTCATCTGTAATCGATTAAAAGCCTCGACTTGTGCTTGTACCACTGTTGTTGCCAGATCCACATTAGATCTGAACCTCTTTTTTTTGATACCGAAGGCTCAGAGCACAGCTGGAAACAACTCGATCTGGCTGGGATACTTACATCACGCAGGTCTCCAAAGAAAAGGTTGCCAGGGATACAGAGCTGTTTTCCGCAGAGGAGAGAGAGGCCAAAGTGAGAGCAGAGCTGGAAAGGTGTAAAGAGGATATAGAAAGGTGAGGGGTCACAGGATGAATAACTTTTGCACAACATTTTAATTGTTTTTCAATATCAATAAATAAATTCAAAATTTAGTTGTTATGGCAGATAGTCAGTAAAGTGTCATGTACTAAGGTTATTATAGTTAACGAAAACAAACGAAAAAACGAAAACTAGAATTAAAACAATTTCGGTAACTGCAATAAAAATAAAATAAAAACTTGAACTAACTGAAACTGTGTTGTGTACATACAAAACTGAAACTAACTACAATTATAGCAAAAACATCCTTTGTTTTCGTTTTTTTATTTTATTTTATTTTTTGTTCAAATCTTTTTATTAACATTTTGGTCAATAAAACATCAATTTCAAAAGTATTTGAAAAACAGAGACAAATGATCTTTGCTCCAACAGAGGCCCCCCACCCCACAGCACCATTTATAAACAATATGTTATGCCTATTTTTAATCTGTTTTACATTCTGTCGCAATATATACATACATACAATACAAATAGACAAAAGTTCCATTATATGTTCACTCATCTATTGTACATATATACGCACACAACGAGTCACAATAGGCTTATCAAATGTAAAATAAAGAAATAAAATAATTTAGATAGAAATTAAAATGTAGTCAAATAAAATGGAGGGAAAAAATGTGAGAAACAAATAAACAATGGTCAAACTGAAAATATTAAGTTTGGATCCATTTGTTTTATATATGTCAACACTGGCTGCCAAATAAGATTAAATTTTTGACTGCAACCTTTGTTGGAGTACCTAATCTTCTCCATTGTAAGATGATACATAAGGTCCCTAATATAAAGATTAAAAGTTGGAGGAAATTTGTCCTTCCATTTGAGCAGTATAAGACGTCTAGCAATTAATGTTGAAAAAGAAATCATGCTTTTGGTATTAATGTCTAAACCGGGATCCGTGATTAAACCAAATATTCCTGTAACAGGGCAAGGGTCAATTGTTACATGTAAAACATTTGAAAAAAAATTTAATATTAATTGCCAGAACTTGGTAATTTTAGAACATGACCAAAACATGTGTGTGTGATTAGCTATTTCTATGTCACATCTATTACATGGGGGATTTATAGTTGGTGAAAATTTTGCTAATTTTGCTTTTGTCCAATGAAGGCGATGGACCACTTTAAACTGAATGTCGCAAACAAATTGAAGTTAAATGAATCTTATTTATAATGTCTTGCCAAATTTCCTCTGAGAGGATCAACTCAAGTTCATTTTCCCATTGTTGTTTCGACTTTGTTACTGAAGTTAGATTTTGTGAGGAGATAAAAGAGTAAATCACACCTTTGTTTTCGTTTTTGTAAATTTGTTTAATATATAAGCCTTTAAGAAGAAAATGTATTTACTTCACGATGCCAGTTTTCCGCCTGGTGTTTGAGCCGTACAGCACATCGGAGTCTGTAATCCTGCTGCCATTGGCCAGATCAAGCCGGTCCTCATTGCTGCTTTCGTGACAAAAGCATCAACTGGCCTGACAGCAACACGGTGACAGCATTAACCTCCTAGGACATATGTGGGCAGCACATTTTAGCTCCTAAGTGGTTATTTAAATTACTTTAAATGTTTTATATTTTGTGTCATCCTTCAACTGTTTTGCAGCATATGAAATGTCCTAAACACTATTTTTAACTGTCCAAAATAGAAAAAAAATTTGTTTTTACTCTCTGATAGTCAAAAAATGTTTAAAAAATGTAAATGTAATATATGAATTAAAAACAGACAGGAAAACTGTTTTATGTAAATTCGGACCACAAGTCCACATATATGGATATCAAAAGATAATACTCAGATTGTATTCTAATTAGGGTCCAATAAATCCAACAGACACTTAAAAATATTAATTTAACACATTTGTGTCCAACAATAGGTTTTATTTCTGTATTAATTTCTGTATTTATTTCTGTATCCTGATCAGGAACTAATCATTATTCTGCGAACCCCAACACTTTAGAAGATTAGAAAGCAATAGTAGAAATATGGAAGATGGAAACTTTTACTTTCTCTCTAAAATACAGAAAGAAGCTTGTCTATGGAGCAAGTGGAAAGAATTTTTGGATTAATCAGTGCTGATGTATGCATGCGTGTATGTGTATATAGTATTGTATGTAACCATGCATGCAAGACCACTCCTACAATGTTGTTTACCCTGCTGTTTTTGTTCAATAGTTATATTTTAATTTTTATAATTTTTTATTTTTTTCTCCTACTTCTTGATTGCTATTGTAAACTCTCGGATATTGTAAGTTACAGTATTATATTTTGAAAAAAAAAACTGAAATTTAAAAAAAAAATCATTAATAAATGATCTAAATAAGGTGCTTGATCAAAAAATTACAGTAGGTAATAATTTCATGAAACATGATATTTAATTATTTTTTTGGTTCAGCCTCATATTTACTTTAAAGTCCACGTGAACCAGAAGTTGCCGAGACATTTATTTCAGTATGTTGATGTACGTCCAACTAAAACTGAATATTGAGTCTGTGGCGGGGCTTCCTTTTTTGAGCATCATTCCTTCATATCAAACAGTATCAGGGGTGTGGTTAAGAATATCGTGGCTGAAGCTTCCATAGATATATACACTAGATATCGCATACAGACCCTGAGCATGCTTCAGTAGCGCCGCCACATTTGTACAGTGCTTCCAGGCTAAAAGTCATTCAACCGCAAACCAATGTGAAGATGCTGGACTTTAGTGCTGTGTACGAGTGTAATATTGAGCTAACAAAGAAAGCAATGCACATAGGCAGAACATTTCATTGGTAAGATTTCATTTTGTTTTTGTATCTTGTGAACTTTTGTGCTAAACAAGTATTTTTGATAGTACAGTCACCAACTCACACTAAATACTAGGCTTATGTTAGTCTGGTTAAATAAAATCTGCAAACAATGTAAATGAAATATGACAACAAGATGCTGCAATGCTAGAAACTTGTATTCTTGTCGGCTAAGTGAACAAGCCATTCATAACGGGGATTCATTCACAAACTAATCATTCCTTCTGTTAAAATTAGAAGTAAAATCAGGAGAGGGGGTGTGCTTCAGGACATGGATTAGACCAAATTTAACAGGAGGGAGGATAATACATTTACATGCACACAAACACACACTCTTTGTCGGCAATGACCATGCGATCACTTATCATAGATATATGTATATATGTGTTTATATCTCTGGCTCTGGATGGCCAGTCTTCCACTGCACCTTGGTCCCACATTCATTTCAAAGACCGCTACCCTGTACTAAAATGACGGCTCTATTGATGCATTGCTTCCAGCAATACCGTAGACAACATCTAATGTAAATATCTATTTGAAGCTTCAAACTGACATCAACAGAGAAGGACCGTCCCTCCAAACGCAGAAGCAAATGATCAGACTTTGATTGAAGATTACAAAAGCAAATTTTTTACTTGCATGAATTTACCAAAAAAACAATGTACTCTACCAAAATAATCATTGTAAATTTAGATTTCACACAGGCTTTAAACAAAAAAAGTGTGTTTCTGTCAGGTACAAGCAGCAGGTGTCAAGTGGTCTGCAGAGGGAACAGGCACTGGAGCAGAAGAGAGTTCAGCTAGAGTTGGACTGGGAGAGACGCTGTGAGGACGTGCGTTCTGAGCACTACCTGAAGAGCGAGGAGATCATCCAAAACCTTACTCAGGCCCGAGACCAGGTAAGCTACTGCATAGTCAGGAACCCTAAAATAAAATGTTATATACAAACTTAAGGGGTTACATGGTGGCGCAGTGGTTAGCACTGTCACCTCACAGCTAGATGGTTGCTGGTTCGAGTTCCAGCTGGTTCAGTTGGCATTTCTGTGTGTAGTTTGCATGTTCTCCCCGTGTTTGCATGGGTTTTCTCCGGGTGCTCCGGTTTCCCCCACAGTCCAAAGACATGTGGTATAGGAGAATTAAATAAACTAAATTGGCCATAGTGTATGTGTGTAAATGAGAGTGTATGGATGTTTCCCAGTACTGGGTTGCAGCTGGAAGGGCGTCCGCTGTGTAAAACATATGCTGGATAAGTTGGCGGTTGGATCCCCTGATGGATAGGGGGACTAAGCCAAAGAAAATGAATGAATAAATACAAATTTAAGAAAATGCAAATGCACTCTTTAGTCCAGGCCTTACCTATATTTGCTAATATGTGTCCCACAAGCCCCTGTACTTTGATTTCTGTACAAGATTGTAAAGGTATTATGTTTTTAATTTTGAGTATCTCTCATAAGGTGACTGCTGAGTTGAGAGAGAAGGAACGTGAGTTGCAGGAGACGATGACAGTGCTTCAAAGTGTCACTGTAGAGCGAGATCAGGCTCTGTGTGGAAACAAACCAGCACTAACTGGATTTCAGGTTAGACCACATGCAGCTTTCTCTGTTACACCAGTCAAAATAAAAGTTAATCCCGTATAGGAACCGGTTACCATTTAAAATCAGCTTTAGCGTTTGGGAAAGAAAAAAGAAAAGAAAGTGGTATGATGACAGTTAAAGATCTGCTGGGGATCCTGTCCAACAATTCTCTGGGTTTCCTGCCAAGTGTCAAGAGTCATGCTGTACATGAAGCAAGTCATCTGACCCTGAGTTGCCCCTGAGAGATTGCCTGTCTAGTTCTTTGGAAAATGAAGGTTAAATTACAGCTTTACTAACACAGCAGACATTATACCAATGTTCATAATGTTCCATTTATTTAATATATAACTTGTTCTTCTACTCATTTAGTAAAGCATTAGATGGAATCCAGTGGGTGTATTGCTATTACAGCCATTTTGAAATTATACATCAAATTTAACTGAGAAATAAAAAGAGGTTTGAATGTTTATATCTACCTTTTCTGCTGTTTCATTGGTCATTTGTTAAGAAAACATTTAAAGAAACACTCCACTTTTTTGGAAATAGGCTTATATCACAAGTCACCTAGTGTTAAACAGTTGAGTTTTTAACATTTTTAAATCCAGAGAGTAGATCTCTGAGACTGACAGGAACGCTTTTAGCTCATCCTTGCATGGATAATTCGATCGAATCAGATCCAGATTCCAGATCCAGAATCAGATTAGCATCTCACTTAACATTTTTTTTAAAAGTGTACTTAGACTGACAGAAAATTAAAGGTCTATTTTCTAGGCCGATATGGCTAAGAACAATCAGCCAATCACATGACAGAAACTCAATGCAATTAGCTATGTAAACATGATCAAGATTATCTGCTGCAATTTAAATCGAGCATTAGAATGGGGAAGAAAGGTTATTTAAGTAACTTTAATTGCGGCATGGTTGTTGGTGCTTGATTGGCTGGTTTGGGTATTTCAGAAACTGCTGATCAACTGGGATTTTCATGCACAACTATCTCTAGGGTTTACAGAGAATGGTCAGAAAAAGAGAAAATATCCAGTGAGCGGCAGTTCTGTGGAAGCAAATGCCCTGTTGATGCCAGAGAGTAGAGGAGAATGGCCAGAGCTGATAGAAAGGCAACAGTAACTACAGATAACCACTCGTTACAACCGAGATCTGCAGAAGAGCATCTCTGAACACACAACACGTCCAGCCTTGAGGCGGATGGACTACAGCTGCAGATGACCACACCGGGTGCCACTCCTGTCAGCTAAGAACAGGAAACTGAGGTTACGTTTTGTACAGGCTCAACACAATTGGACAATACAAGAATCATCTCAGACTGGTTTCTTGAACATGACAATAAGTACACTGTACTCAAATGGCCTCTACAGTCACCAGAACCCTATCCAATAGAGCATATTTGGGATGTGATGGAACAGGAGATTCGCATCATGGATGTACAGCCGACAAATCTGCAGCAACTGCATGATGCTATCATGTCAATATGGACCAAAATCTCTGAGGAATATTTCCAGTACCTTGTTGAATCTATGCCACGAAGGATTAAGACTGATTAAGATTAAGATTTAAGATTTGGTTCTGAAAGCAAAAAGGGTCCAACCATGTTCTAGTAAGGTGTACCTAATAAAGTGACCTGAGTGTATGCTAAGCTTAGCTAAAAGTGCTCCCACCAGACCCAGTAATGACCCGAATAGATAAAAAAAATTTTTTAAACTATACAGTTTAACTCAAGAGTGCCTTTACCTATAAATGCACCTATATTTGAAAAGAGTGTAGTGTTTCTTTAAGAGACTATAAATAGCTTTCCAGCAGAAGATGCTTGGCCACAAACATAATGTTACTTAGAAAGTTCACAATCTCCCTGGACATTTCGTGCAAGGAAAGGCTGCATCCATATATTCGGCACAGCATGACTAGTCTTGCGTATCAGCACTTTAAATTGCCAGCTGGCATTTTGTCCGGTGACCATAGCCTGACTGTAAAGTAATGCCATGTTTTTTAAGCACTCATATGATTGTGTTCAGTCCTGCTATATCTTGTTGACTGATTGCAAATTCAGATCTTTAAAAGTGGGTTATCATGCCACAATCTTTTACCTCCACCTAGTGGCAGCTGATTTATCTCATACAGTACCATCATTTTAACAGACATCTGTAATAGATGGCAGCAGTTTTCCATCAGAGGAGATCAGGAGACTCCAGCAGCAGAACAACACTCTAAAAGCAGTGGTGGCTGAAATGAGGAAAGAGATGGAGATCCTGAGCAAACAGAGGCTTGCAGCTCCAAGACCGGCCACAAATCTAGAGCCTAGCACTGCAGGTAAAATCAGACCTGAGGAAAGCTTATTTATGACATATATTCCCCTTTTTCAGGAACTGTTCCCCTATACGATACTTCATTAATGCTGCAAGTGAAATTTATACATCACAAATGTAATGCATATTTTGAATTTGATTAGTTTTGAGGTGTGCTAAAGATTCAGTACTTATTGAGAAATTATTGGTAGGATTAGTATTTTAAAGAGAAATTCTGAGCTAAAGAGGCTAAACAAAAAATACTTGTATTTATTAAAGTAAAACAAAAAGGCTATTACACATCATTGCTTCAATCTAATCACCCATTTTAGAAGAATGAAAAGAAATTGTTATAGAAATTTGGGAGATTGATACCGTTACTTTCACTTTAAAACTTTACGGAGACCCGGAAGGGACGTGATGGTGGGGGAAAAATGGGTTGAAGAAAAAAAAACTGGGTGGGAGAAAAAAAAGCAGTAATAAAAAAGTATATTTTTAATGTTTTTGCGTTCCCTCACAAAGATGTTTTGCGTTTCCACGCAAAACTGTTTTGCACAAACACTTTCTCTTCACTTCATGCATGTCAACCCTCCCGTTTTTGCCAGGATTCTCTTGTATTTTACTGGTCTATCTTGCTATCATCCTATCATGAAGTACTTTCCCATATTTCTCATAGATTTTTAATCTTGAAAGCATGATAAAATTAATATAAAAATGTAAATGTCTGCATTCACTTTTGTTTCATTAAATGACCATATGAATGATCATCGCCATTTATATGTAACCACTGAATCAGCGAATGCATGTATAAGCGCTGACTGATGGACATGCTCCGTATGATAAACTGATGCCCGATCAGCTTCTATACACGCCATTTAAAGAGGAGCGAGCGTGCAGGACACTTTAGGATTCGGGTGTGTTTAAACAGACAAATACACTTAATAATACGCAAACGTGTCCGTCCTGCGTGTTTTATTTTAAACACAACTAAGTTTCTCTTAAATGAGCACATTCATTCATTCATTCATTAAACTTCTTTGAATGTTTTACACAGCGGATGCCCTTACAGCTGCAACCCATCTCTGGGAAACATCCATCCACTCTCATTCACACTTTTACACTACGGACAATTTAGCCTATTCAATTCACCTGTACCGCATGTCTTTGAACTGTGGGAGAAACCGGAGCACCCAGAGAAAACTCACGCAAACGCAGGGAGAACATGCAAAATCCACACAGAAATGTCAACTGACCCAGCCAAGGCTCGAACCAGCGACCTTCTTGCGCCAGCGCATTGCCCCTTAATGAGCACAAACAATTACTAAAGTAATCGAATGCTTTCACTATAGATCTGTGCATTCTTAGAGTGACACCTCTGTATTCAAGCCGAGGCTTGAACCAGCAACCTTCTTGATGTGAGGCGATCATGTTACAAACTGTGCTACCATGACGACCCAAAAAATAACATAATAGTTATTATTAAAATATATTAAACAACAGTGTAAAATAAGCAAACAGAAAAGAAAACAGTAGTTAAGAAAGCATCTGATCATAATTTACAATTTACCGGTAGCTTGTCGGCAGATTATGTAACTAAAAGGACACTGATAAATATTTTTGACATTATAAGCTATTGATATAGGTCTGGCTATATAAACATTTATTTTTCCTTTAACCCTTTAACAGTACATTACATGTTCCAGGCAAAAACATCCATAGTTCTCCACAAAAAATAGTTTACATCCTTTGACAGATGTGTCTCACCGTCTTAAAAGTCGAGGACTGTTTTTTGTTGTTGTTGTTGTGTTGCATGTACAGTAGTTTACACGTTGGAATAACAAAAAGCAATAATAAATTAAATTCCTTACATATAACCACTTTAAATATAATAGGAAATAAATTAGATCTGCATAAATCGTGAAGCTCTTATAGTGGATGTTTATTACTGCATGGATACTGCAATTGTATTACTTTCAATACTGTTAGAACATTAAACCTCCATCCTGTTGTTTGACAGCGATTTGTATCTGTTTCAGGGTCTACAGACTACACTAAGGCTTTGGAGAAAAAGATTCTGGAGCTGAAGGCCAAATGTCGAAATCTTGAGGAGCGTTTAGAGGAGTCTTCCAAGACCGTCAACACTTCCATCAATCCTACCCCTGCGTTTCCTGTTTCTCCAGACAATGCTTACCTTCAGAACCACATTAGATCACTTAATGAGACCATAGGTGACTGCAAAAATATCACCCACTCACACATGGACTGTTGTTTGGTGATTGTAAAGATGAAGTGAAATTTTAGTAGTAGCGCAGTGTCCTGAAGAAGTTTTTATTTGCAGGTGGCCTACGAGTGGAGAAAGTTGCCAATGCCGCTGCTCTAAAGAAACAGGAAGTGAGACTGGCTCACTTGGAGTCAACTGTGGAACAGCTTACCCAGCAGGTGAAGTTGAACATTTAGTTTACCACTTAGTGCACCGTACACATTTTGTGCAACTCTCGTTTAGCTTTGTTTTTGTGTTTTCATGAGTGTATATGAGCTTATTCCTCATTCCTCCAGTGTCACTCAAAACATATGGAGAACGAGAGCTTGTGTTTAGAGCTGGCCAATCACAAGAGGGCAGCAACGGCTGAAGAAGCAAAGCTTAAACAGAGAGTGGCGGCTGCTGAGCTGGAGCTGAATGAAGTGAGGCGGGAGGCAGAAGAATACCAGAAAGGCAGTTTGCTTCACAACCTGGAGACTGTTGCTCTTGGAAACCAGGCAAGTGTTAGAGTCAAAATAAGTTAAATTTTAATCTTAGGGGAACTGTAACGTGTTTAGGTTATAAAGTTATTGAATGGATGAAGAGTAACAGTCAGTGAGTCTCTACTGATGCTGGGTGAAAATGAGAAGACACAACTGCTGGATATGTGAAACAAAATTTAAGTATTTATTAAACAGATAGGTCAAACAATGAATATAGGGAATTAAAATGTAATTTTTTTTAACTGAATTAAACGAAAAACAGGAGTGTTGCCAAAACATAGAAATAATTATAACAAAATGATCTAACAAACCCCCAACCCACTAAACTAACCTAAGAAAAATGCAGAAACAAAACCGCAATCTTCAGCTCGTCACTCAACTATACTTCATACTCCAAAAACATAAGTACAAGTGTTGCAACGCCTCCATAAACTAACTAACAGAAAAATACTATGCTGCTCAGAATTACTAGATTTCTCGTAAAGTACACACTGTTAGCCATTAGCAAAACAAGAGCTTTTTGATAATCCAATTCTCATAAAGATCGATCAACTTCTCAACAGATACTAAATTGAGCTGCAGAAGTTTATTTAACAAATCTATCACTTAATCGAGAGAAACCAGACAACACAGCAAAAGCAACCAAACTAAACAAACACAAATGAACAGGCCGGCCAACACAAGTGAGGAGTTTGGCGGTGAACCGAGCACTTTTGGGGAACAGCGCAAGCGCACGCATTTTATACTTGGTGGACCAGCTTCTGATTGGTGCGCCGATTGCATCATGATAGTGATTGACAGCTTTTTTCGACCAATGGTGGTACACCTAAAACAGGACAAGCTACACAGCGGAGGAGAGAGAAGAGAATGCAAAACAGAAAACAAACAGCAAAACACTACAAAACATACGTGAAATGTAACAATATCTATAAGATCATGTTCTCCAAAACAGTGACACAATTAGCATTTAGAAGATATAAATATAAAGCTTTCAGTTTGTCACTTCCACTTATGCCGAGTTCAGACTGCATAATTTTAGCCCCGATTTTCGCCACCAGGTTTTAAGAAATCGCTGACAAATGCCTGAAATCACAGGCAAATTGGTGCTCTTTCATGTGAGTGACAATCACACAGTGTGAACCATCAAAGCTGCGATCTGAGTGAATCACAGATGAGTCGCCGGCATCCATCAGATATTTGACATGCTAAATATCTTGAGCTGTCATGGCAAAATCATGCCATGCAGCCAATTAGAGAGCAGCATCCGCTAGTATGGGTATCTGCAGGCCAGCGGGAGGTTGGGGAGAAGTTAAATGCGCTTATTTAGAGTCTATTAAGACACAAGAAATGGAGGAAAAACTAGTGGAAATTTGGCAGGAGCACTCGTGTCTGTTTGATGTGTCATCTGAGCAATATCACAACCGTGTCAAAAAAGAAAAAGCTGAGGAGAAATTGAAATCCCTTCAAAAGCCAGGTGAGCAAAATTAATACATTTTCTACCCAACTAAAGGCTTCTTTCTCATTATGTAGTTATTAACAAAAGACATATTATGTGGCCTCGCGTTGATTTCAAGTCACTTCTTGCATGTGTTTGGTTGCGAGACGTAGTTTGGACAAAGTTGTCGGCGATTCTTCCTATTGTACAGTCATGCAGTGTGAAACTCCCTGTCGCCGACCCATCTTGGAGTGTAAACACAGAAGCGAAGGAACGCTACACCAGAGAGTCATGCAGTGTGAAAACATCTTTGATGCAACTACTTTGAAAATCATGCAGTCTGAACTCAGCATTAAATGGATTGATGGTTTTTTGCCACCTCATACTTCAGTTTTTCATTAAACACTCACAAAATGATGTTTGCTGTTTGTTCAAACTACCTATTTAAAATGAGCTGAAACAACACACTGTTTTTGGTAGACAACCTAATTGTTTTATGTTCAATCCACTTAAATTTGTAAAAACTAATGAGTTAACCTAATTCCTCCTTGTTGTCCCAACACAAATTGATTGAGTGGAACCCTGCATTTTTTACAGCGAGTCTTGTGACCAATCAAATGCTCTCTGGTATCTGACATGTTCTGCCCTGTTTAAGATGCTTGTCATTTAATGCGCCTGAGCTCAACCACTCTCACTGGCAGAGCTGTGATAAAAAATGAAATGTTATTCACTTTTTTAAAGGGGAGGAGCTACTTTAGCCCCTTTCACACATACAGACCTTTCCGGAAAATTACCGGCAATTTTCCGGAAAGGTTGTATGTGTGAACAGGTCCTTTTTGAAAATACCGGTAAATTCGTTCTGGCTATTTTCCGGAAAGAGAAGTTGTAACATTACCGGCAATTTGCCGGAATGCTGCGCTCTGTGAATGCAGAAGGAAGATTGCTGGAATAAGCGTGTGCACGTCTAGAACTTCTGACGTGAGACGTCTGCTTTAGCCAATCACAACAGTCAGATGCATTTACGTCCGCGCGGTTTGTGAGAATAAAAGCCTTTGAATATTTTTCCAGACACATTTAGCTGCTAGAAGTTAGTCAGATCACGTTTATATGTTCTTCTTAATGCCAACTGTGTAAATAATCATCGATGAGATTGTTTACCTTCAAGCTTTGCGTGTGCCTGTGTACTGCCTGTGAGCGCCTGCACACGCACATATTATGAACATCTCGACATGCGAAAGTGATCCTACGAAAGTTGTTCACAATATTGATCATCCACAGAGTTTGTAATTTAGTCAAATGTTTACAAATACAAGCACAGCCGTTTAAAGCTCATTTGTGGTGAATGATGTCAGAATTTACCGGTATTTTGGAATGGATGTGTGAACGGTCTTTTCCGGAAAAATTCCGTAACGTCCTCGCCTGTGTGAACAGCGCTTTTTTGAATATACCGGTAAAGTGGTTCCGGAAATTTTCCAGATATTTACCGGTATCACTGTGTGAAAGGGGCTTTTGTCTCCCACCCTATCTTCATGTTTTAGTTGAAATTACATCACTCATCGAAGAAAAATGCACATTTCAAAGGACGATACCTTAAGTATACTGAATTTAAATGTAAACAATATTTTATTTGAGACACAAAAATGACATTATCATTTCTCCCTTAAAAAGACAGAATGAATAATATATTTCTTAATTACAATTTGTTTTTATTAAACTACAATTATATTTGTGGCCAGGTGTCGGCACTGAAGGTTGACCTTGCAAGCAGAAGGGAACCCATTGTCCTTAATCAGGTACAACACTGCATTTTACAATTCAGAGCTGCAGAGAGGACTATGAAAATAAATATATATATATGGTACCATAAATATGGTTTCCAGATGTTTATATATTTTTTTGATAAATATTAGAATTAAATAATTTGTTAAAACTACTTCTGACATAAATAGTATTTTAATACAACGTGCGTTTTATGTTTACAATTTTATTTTCTGTTATTCAAGAGTGAGATGGTAAAGCAGCTTCAGGAGGAGAACCTGTCCCTCAGAAAGCAACTGCTGCTTCTGCACAGCTCATCTAGAGGAAGCAGCATAGGGGACGTTCCTCTGCTTCAGTCAAAGCTGAAACAGGCTGCACGTATGATTTCTGGTCTCAGTCAGGACAAACAGCATCTCATTGAAATGGGCAACAGGCTGCGGGCTCAGCTCATAGAAGCAGGCCTGGACGGTTGGTAGTGATTTTAATGCTTGGTTGCAATAGAATTTTTATCCAAATATATTGATATTTTGAACTATTTTAACTTCTATAGATATAAATTATATAATCTATTATATATGTATATTTACTATTTTAAATAATACAAGAAGATCAAAAGGAATATTAAAAAACCCTTTTGGTTCTTAGTGAAAGGGCACATGAGGTTAACTCCCATAATTCACCTCTCATTGTTATGTTGGTGCCCCATCACAATGGACTGATCCATGTTTGTACTGGGGGATTAAAGAAGACCTAATTTGATTCTCAATAGAGAGCCTATGCTTATTTGTCCTGAATATTCTCCATTCTTTGTGTGTTTTGTCTTGTTTTAATTTGGTCCATGTTATACAACTCAATGAGAAGTCATTCACTGGTAAATTATGACTCAAAAACATCCAAATATGTTTAACTTTGAAAACAAAAACATTCTAAAATGCTAAGAAAAATGTAATGCTAACTGAAATGTATTTCTTATAAAGCAGTTTACTCAAAAAGGAAAATTTTAACGTTTTACTCACCTTTTTACTTCATTTAAACATGAGTTTAAATGAGTTATGAGGTTTTTTTCTTTTGAATACAAAAGAAGATAAACTAAAAAATGCTGACAACCTATAACCATTAACTTCCATAGTATTTGCTTTTCCTACTATAGTAGTCAATAGTTTCAGGTTTTTATATTTTGAAAAATATCTTCTTTTGTGTGTATAAGAAAAAAGAAACTTGTTGCTTTTTTCAAACTACGTATTTAAAATATCCTGAACATAATCCTACGTTTTTGGGAGGACAACTTAATTATATTTAATCTACTTAAACTATTAAGTTATTCTAATCGATTTGTCTTGGGACAACATGAAGTAATTGAGTAGAACCCAGCATTTTTTAGTGTAAAAAGGTTTGAAACCAATTAAGAGTAAATTTTCTTTTTTGTGTGAACCATCCTTCATGCCAGTAAATTTAATATCAGTACTTTTAATTTGAAAACAAGCAACTTTATCAAAATGGGGTATATGCACATGGACTTTTAATTTCAGCCAGCCAGCTTTAGCGCTTCCAGTGATCTTTCAATAAAAAAAAGCCATGTTTAAGGTCTGGTTTCTTTAAAAATTTGTAATCATTACTGCCTGATAGATATATGATATAAAGTGGATCTCAGAACCAGACTAGAATTATGCACTGCAATAAATTCCATTTTCCCCCACCTTGTCTTTAAAATATGACCATTTATTGTACCTCAGCATTTTCAATGGAGTTTCTGCGCTCACCTGCTGATCTTGACCATGCCGAGGTTTACACGGCTTTCATCTTGATTTACGCTTGAATAATTAAATAAATACTTAAGTTTATTTAACTGAATGTATTGTGATTACACTGCAACATCGATGCTGTAAAAGGACACTTATAAAATTTAAAATAGTCACATTAAGGTTTCCTCTGAAGTATATTATTGGCTGAAAAACACTAGCTGTGCACATAGCCCATCACAGCAGAAATACTAGAAATATTGGGAAGCTTTTTAAAAAATGTCCCATTACAGCCAGATGCATTTGCAGTTAGGTAGTTTGAGTTTCTTGTTTTTTTTTATACAAAAACATTATTTTCTTTTTCCCAGTTCCACGACACTCAAAGATCATTCTTCAACCAAACACGCCAGAGCCCAATCTGGCAGAAAAAGACCCATCTCAACCAGAGCACGGGATTCAGTCAAAGAGCCGCTTATCTACCCTGGAACAGCTGCAGTACCAGCTAACCACTCAGGTGAGTCCTGCAGGAAAGAGACTTTGTCCAGTCAAAGCTTACACGCTGTATTGAGACAGTCACATCATATATTTCATCATATTAATCAGCTTTGGCTTGTGTAAATGTCCTGATGTGAAGATTTAAAGACAGCATTTATGCAATGTTATTCTGTCAAGGCCTCTGGAACATAGCAGAGGTCAGCGATCACTCTTTTTTTTCAGATGCATGGTTGATTATTATCACACAAGTATAACATTTTAATACATATGTTTTAAAACTTATTCTAGGAGCTACAGTATGCACAGAGAGATCAAAATAAGAAAACGGCAATTATTGTCCGTCCTCAGTTGTCTGAGAGTGAGAGTTCAGACAAACACAGAACCACCAACCCATGGGAGCCATCAGTCAGAGTCCAGGTAGATCTTCAGCACATGCACAATACATATATTATATACATAGATGGTACTATAACCACATCTTCAACAATTATACTGTAAATATATTCATACACAGAAGGTCACTATGGCATTTTCACATCATATACAGCAAATTCTAAACAAACTTGTATTGTGAGGTGGAAATGAGCTAGCTCTCCCATGAATAGCATATTCTAATAGGTTGATAGCACATGTGCATGATTTTGCACATTGTTTACGTTTTACTAACATGATTTAACAGGCGGTAACATGACTTAGCACCCTGCGAGTAGCCTATATTTAATCACATAGGTAACAGGTTGCTTGTATGGCCCACTGCTAGCATATTTCATCACATAGCCACAGGTTCCTATTAAAATTTAACAATGCTTGCATGTTTCATTCAGTCTAGTATAATTTAGCACACTGTTAGCACACATATTTCATCACATAACAGCTTGCTATTATAATTTAACACACTGCTCATATATTTGATCACATAAGTAACAGGTTGCTAATTTGACTTGGCACAATGCTAGCATATTTCATCACATAAGTAGCAGGTTGCTAGTATGGCTTGACACATTGCTGGTATATTTCATTACACATGTAACAGGTTGCTAGTATGATTTAGCACAATGCTAGCATATTTCATCACATAGGTAACAGGTTTCTAGTAGAATTTAGCACAATGCTAGCATGTTTCATTCAGTTCTAGTGTAATTTAGCACACTGTTAGAATATTTCATCACATAACAGGTTGCTAGTATAATTTAGCACAATGCATATTTCATCACATGGGTAATTGCATTTGAAATTTAGCACACTGCTAGCATATTTCATCACATAGGTAACAGGTTCCTAGTAAAATTTAGCAGAATGTTAGCATGTTTCATTCAATTGCTATTTTAATTTAGCACACTGCTAGTATATTTAATCACACAATTAACAAGTTGCTAGTATGACTTGCTATTAGCATGTTTCATCACATATGTAACAGGTTGCTAGCATAATTTAGCACAATGCTAGCTTATTTCATCACATACTGTGGGTAACAGGTTGCTAGTAAAATTTAGCCCAATGCCAGCATGTTTCATTCAGTTGCTAGTATTTAGCACACTGCTAGTATATTTAATCACATAAGTGACAGGCTGCTAGTATGACTTGGCACACTGCTAACATATTTAATCACATAACAAGTTGCTAGTAAAAATTAGCACAATGCTAGCATGATTTTATTAGGTTTCCTGAATGATTTGCCACGCGGCTAACATTTTTTCTCACATAGGCAGCATGTTTTAACTTGACACTGCTAGTATGTTTTTTGATGATGTTAGCATGTTTTAACAGGTTGTTAAAATTGTATCCCCAACTTTTTGAAATATGATTTCTATAATGTTATTTGTTGAAGCTAACATGTGTCAGTGTTTTAATTCTCTCCGTTTCTTTGTTCTGTCCTGAAGTCTGTGAGCAGTAAAGAAAACACTCCGCCACAACCGAATAAGCCTGAAGCTCTGGTACGACACCACATTCTGTCATCTATAAGCACCGATGAGTCCCTTCAGAAAGTGTGGCAGATGTTGGATCAAGGTTTAAGTTCCTCTGTGTTTTCTCCTAGTGACAGTGAGGACAAAGGTGAGCAGAAAAGTAATACAACAGCCACTACAGTCTTTAGTCAAACCTTCTATATTCAAATACATACATGTTGTGCTTTACTAGACTTAACAGGACCTTTAACTTTAGCAATATACTAGGCAGTTAACCAGAAATATACCTCACATGTTGCAAAAGCCATTCTTTTTTGTAATTTATTTATTTAGATTGTTTAGCCATGCATAACCGATAACTCCACGTTTTTTTTTTCTGCGTATGAAATTTCATCACTAGATTTGTCAAGAATTGGTCGGTGAATTGGGGGAAGCATGATAGAGCTGCATGATTGGACTCAGGGCCAAAGGATAGTTGCTTAATCTATAATAATATTGCTGATTAGACCATAGAGCTGTTTTACTCTTGTGACTTTTATAGACAGTTTCATATACTAGCATTAAATAAAACCTTAAAAGTGCTCTATGCAGGCACATTATCTAGAATTAGTTCTATAGATCCAATTCTTTGACTTGAAATAACATCCCTTTGGATTTTAGCTCTTTAATGACTTGATCACATCAGGTTGGTGCATCAGTTTCATCACACAACGATGAAGCCATTTAGACAAGAGGTAAAATGTCTTTAATAAACTGAAAACAAAGTCCAGCTGCTTTGATTAAAAATATACCAGACTTGATTTCTACCCTGGACAGACTTTTGCATCATTTAAAAAACCTTGGCACCGAAACGGGTACTTGCCATGCAGACTGGTATTGACGTGCTGTGTGTCTAGGAGTTAGACCAATAAGAAGCCTTGAGCTCAGGCAATCATGCAACCATAGGCTGGGTTTCAGCATTGCTACATCATTTAGTCCAAAAATCAGGTGATATTTACTTAGAGAGCATTTCAGCAAGAGCCATGTGCTAAAACAAATGAATTGTGTGTGTGTGTTAGTGCTGCACAATATATCATTTCAGCATCCATACCGCAGTGCAACAACCATTGGCAACAGTCACATCGCAGGATATGCAGTGTCGAGTTTGTATTAGTATTGCTCATTTCCATGTGTTGTTAGGCCCGTGAAAAGCATGTAGGCATAAGGAATTGAACCATTTGTTACTTTAATAACGATGGTTTTTATTGAATTATTTGTATTATTCAATTATTGTACCTGATTAATGTTAGAAACTGAATGTATATTGTATTTATTAGATTTTAGGTTTAATGCAGATGCACTCCAATACAGAATCGTCCAAATCAATACAAAATTATACATTTTTTTCAAATTGAGATATTTAAGTCACCTGGTGAAATTGTATTTATATCAAAATTTATATTGCAGAATAACAAAATATCACAATGTTAGATGTTTCCAATATGGTGCAGCCCCAGTGTGTGTGTGTGTGTGTGTGGACAACAGTTTTAGGGCAACTTTGATGAAAGGTTTTGAACCACTTGAAATGTTGATTACCCTCTATATACTGTAAGTTCATAAGTTATTCAAAAATAAATATATATTAACACACACACACATCACATATAAATATTATGTCTGTATATTAATATACTGTACACTCACAGATCACTTTAAAGGTACATCTTACTAGTACCGGGTTGGACCCCCTTTTGCCTTTAATCCTTTGTGGCATAGATTCAACAAGGATTTTTGGTCCATATTGACATGATAGCATCACGTAGTTGCTGCATATTTGTTGACTGCACATCCATTATGTAAATCTCCCATTTCACTACATCCCAAATGTGCTCTATTGGATTGTGATCTGGTGACTGTGGAGGCCATTTGAGTATAGTGAAATTGTCATGTTCAAGAAACAAGTCTGAGATAATTTGCTCAATAGCGCAACATGGCATGTTATCCTGCTGAAAGTAGCCATCAGAAGATGAGTACACTGTGGTCAGCAACACTATTCAGGTAGGCTGTGGCGTTGACACAATGCTCAATTGGTACTAATGGGCCTAAAGTATGTCAAGAACATACTGTATCCCCCACAACATTACACCATCAGCAGCCTAAACCATTGATACAAGGCAGGATGGATCCATGCTTTCATGTTGTTGATGCCAAATTCTGTCCCTACCATATGAATGTTGCAGCAGAAATCGGGACTCATCAGACCAGGCAACGTTTTTACAATCTTCTGTTGTCCAATTTTGGTGAGCTTGTGCAAATTGTAACCTCAGTTTCGTGTTCTTAGCTGACAGGAGTGGCACTCGGGGTGGTCTTCTGCTGCTGTAGCCCATCTGCCTCAAGGTTTGACGTGTTGTGCGTTCAGAGATGCATACTTCTGCATACCTTGGTTGTAACGAGTGGTTATTTGAGTTACTGTTGCCTTTCTATCAGCTCAAACCAGACTGGCCATTGTCCTCTGACCACTGGCAGCAACAAGGATACATCACTAGATATTTTCTCTTTTTCAGACCATTCTCTGTAAAGCCTAGAGATTGTTGTGCATGAAAATCCTAGTAGATCAGCAGTTTCTGAAATACTCAGACCAGCCCGTCTGGCACCAACAACCATGCGACGTTCAGTCCAGGCTCGGTTTGAACTGCAGCAGATCGTAGTTGCTAACCTTTAAACTTGTAACTTATGAAATATGTATTAAAATAAGTAATTTAAATAATTTCAATACACATTTTATAGTAATGTAATTGGTCCAATTTGAGAATATGTTTTTATTAAACTCTTTTTTGTATTAAAGAGCTTTTGTCGAAGTCATAAAAGTGATACCTTAAAGCTAATCGGACCAAATCAATGACTTTCTTATTATCGCTAGTAACTTTCACTCTACCACAGGGATTGACATTTGTATAAAATTATTTTGAATGTATTTTATTTGTGTTTTAGGTAGAGTTTCTACAGCTGATAGAGTACCTGATATTACTCAGCCTCCAGCTCCACTGGTCAGCGTGGAGGGCAAGACAGCATCACTCAGGGAGAAGAAGAAACAGAGTCGAACAGCATCTGTACCTGCTAAAAAGGCGATTCCTCCTGGAAAACACGCTAAGATTCGAAATTACAATATCAAAGACTGAAATGATGCATTATTTTAGATATTCTGCTTTTCTCTTTGTTTATTTTCTATCATGCTTTTTTATTTTAATAAATTATTGCAGAATTTGACCAGTGTGCATAGGGGTCATATATAAGAAGCAGAACCAAGCAAAAAAGTAATGTTTTTTTTTTTTTTTTTATAAATACATTTACTATTATGACTCAAAAAAGACATTTATAATATTTTCTATTATATAATATTTAATATTTGTCCTTTTCATGCCAGACTGTGGATTTGTTTTACTCTTTACTTTTTAATATAGTTAGAAAACACATTGATATTATTTTTTTACTGTGTGTGTGTGTGTGTGTGTGTGAGTGAGTGAATCGAACTCCCGTAACCCCTGCTGTCCAGCCCCTCATGATGACATCACAACCTCAGCAGGTGTAGGATTCCACTCCTCCCACTGCATTGTCCTGACATCACCCTATCTCCTAGCAACTCCCTTGCATTCATTCTGATTGGCTTACTCTACACACCTTCGCACAGGGATTGGTCAATGTCTTTTCACTGGCAACCGTCAAAACTCTATGAACAGTGTGTCTCACATGTCTCAAGAGCTCCACAGCGCCACTCTATCCTTCTGGAATAACAACATATGTGTGCTGCCCTTATGCTTTCTTACTTCTGCATGATCCAACCAGATTTGTATTAGACAAACATTATTATAATATAATCTGTTTTCATCCACAAATTGACTATTGTGTGTGTGTGTATATATATATATATATATATATATATATATATATATATATATATATATATATATATATATATTAACTATATTGTTTTAATATAACGAATAAAATGTATCCTCCCAGGTTATTTAATACTTTAATACTTTTATAAATGTAAATTATATGTAAAATGACTTGAATACTCTTCCTCATGTTTGATATAATGCTCAATTTAATTTTTTTTTGTTGAAGTTAAGCAGTTTTGTTTTAAATATGCAAGGTTTTGTCCAACAAATTAGCCATTGTGCTTATAATCAAAATGCAAGCACACACCAGAAGACATTATTCAGTGTAATAATAGTTTATATAGCACAAAATCTAGTCATGTATATTTAGAAAAACACATTAAATATGCATTAAAACTGAGGTGAAGTTGCTTTTATATCCGCACATTACTTTAGTGACAACTTGTGACATGCTCCCTGTATTGTTTACCATGGTACTGCCTGAAATCCCTTGTAAGAATGACTAGAAAACAACATAAGCACTATTTATTTGACTGTAAACAATGTTGTACTTTGATAGTCATTGGCTGCTGATATGACTTCACTACTTTAATGCTTTTCTAAAACTATTGATAATAATTTGTATGTGTGAATACAAAACCAACTTTACCTCAATCACATTAAAAGCCCAAAATTACTAATTACTTGTAATTGTAAATGTTTACAGTTTGCAATTATTAGTTATTATTAGTCCTGGAGGGCCGGTGCCCTGCATAGTTTAGTTGTAACCTTCAACACACCTGCCTGGGAGTTTCTAGTATACCTAGAAAGAGCTTGATTAGCTGGTTCAGGTGTGTTTAGTTGGGGTTGGAATTAAAATATGCAAGACACCGGCCCTCCAGGACCGAGTTTGGACACTCATGCCTTAACCAAACACACCTGATTCAGATCATTTGCACATTAACAGAGACTGAAAGAAATGCGATGGGTGTGACAGACAAAGGAGACATCCGAAACATGCAGTATTGGTGGCCCCCCAGGAACGTGGTTGAGAAACACCTTAAACTGACCCATTTCTCAGCATGAAGTGATTAAAAATTTAAGATCTAATAAAACTCATATGATCACTTATGTTATTTGTTTTGATAAGCACACGTCAGAATAAAAATGTTTCATTTACATAAATCAGGGATGCCCAAACCCGGTCCTGGAGGGCCGGTGTCCTGCAAAGTTTAGTTTCAACCACAATCAGACACACCTAGGCTAGCTAATCAAGCTTTTAAGCTGTGGTCACACTGCACTTTTCTCCCCATAGACATCCATTCATATGCATGCCAATGCGTCAGACTGGAAACCAGGCCCGGATTGGCTAATCGGGAGGACCGGGAGAATTCCCGGTGGGCCTGTCCGATTTTTGGCCGCGAGGGCCGGTGTCTCTAGCTCCAGAATCTGACGCCGCCGACCCGGGTTTGATTCTTGTCTGAGTATGTTTTTTTTTTTTTTAATTATAGTTTTATTGTTAAGACATATAATACTGTTAGGGTTTTTGAACATTTAAAGTTTTAAAGCAGCTGTTTTCTCAAAAAAAAAAAAAAAAGACGTGATAGTGTAATTAGAAACTGAATTGGAAATGACCTTATTTTAATATAGTCAGTCGTGAACTGAGGTGGGCCGGTCTAAGGCTTGAAACTCCAGGGCTGAAAAAGAGTCCCAACCCGGCCCTGCTGGAAACGCAAGCTTGTGCGACAAGTTTCGCAGTTCGCTGCGTTGGAAAGTTCAAGGTTGGTGAAGTCTGACCTGTGAAATTGCATCACATGATTGCGTGAGACCAATCGAAGATCAAAATAGGATCTCTCGGGACAGAAGTTTAAAATATGGACCAATCGCTCGCTTTTTTTATGTCTAATAATGTTGTTTAATCCCACCTCTTTTCTCAGCGCCGTATGACAGATCTTTGCATACACAAACTGTGACAGCAGCATAACTAGGCTTTCTAGAAACATGCATGCAGGTTAGTTGAGGCAGGTTGGAGTTAAAATCTGCAGGACACCAACCCTCAAAAAACACATAAATCTTACACTGAATGATGATGGAACATTATTTCACCCATACAGTGTTTCTAAATAATTGAAAGTAGACATTTAACGTTTGTTTAATATAATTCTATGCATATAAAAACACTTAAAATAATTTAAATTCCATGCAACCTTTAATGCATACATATTGTAAGCTGAGAAAATATTATATATATTTCCTTCTATGCTAATAAAGGACTACTGAGACATTCCAAGCATGGGATGGGTCCTCCTGGTGAGGCAGAGTTCCTCACAGCTCCGATACACATCTCTGCCATTTGTTTACAGTAACCATTTGCTCTTCACCATACACAATTCATCTGCTTGTGTTCTCCTTTCAGATAACTTTGTCATGTTTGGTGTCATTTGACAGATTATGACTTTAGTGTTGTAGTGATGAAATCAACAGAGACATCGATTAATTGTGTTTCAATCTACAATATATTTACTATTGTTGGGTCATGGCCTGAGGAGAGTATGTTAATGTACTTCTCCCCCACTTCATCTCTTCAACTTTGTTCTCACGTTCAGCTGGTTTTGGGGGTTGGTTTTCACTCATGTTTGACAATGCTTTGCTCAGGGTATAATAAGGAAAGGTAACTGTTGATCTGGGAGAATGGCTTTTACTCTGCATCTCCCGCACACCAGTGCGTAGCCTCATATGCTAACAAAGGCAGTTTTACTGTCTTTGTTGCTCAGCAGTGCATTTGTTACAGCTAATTTCTTTATACAGTATGTTCGTTTGTTTCATTCTAATGTCTGTATATTTAAACATGTAACTTAATAAACAACTTTGCCTGCTTTAAGACGTAGAGATTCTTTCTCTTTATCAATGATGATAACAACTTTAATGGAGTCAGATTAATTACAATAGAGTCAGATAAATAATGGATTTAAACACGCCATCCTTCAACTGCTTCCTGTTTCCGATTATTGGTTCAGAATAGCAGCGTAAGCTTCAAGCCTTACAATTTGGCGAACCCGACGCGATATAATTTTGGCGAGTTTTAATCGCAAGATACTTTTTGTATCAACATCTTCTTTGCTTATCCTGGAAATGGATTATTTTACTCTTGGACACATGATGGTCATCAGAATGAGAACTCTTCTGAGTGGATTAAAGCTGAACTTCTAACCACAGAGTGGGTAAGTCTGTTTTCATTGCTTCATGGCATGGTAGGGAAAGTCTCCATTTGCATGAATTGTGTGAAACAGGAATTAGAAGTATCAGAATAATCTAGATAATCATCTCACTGTGAAATCCAAGTAAATGTCCTCCAATATGGAGTGGAATACTTATAATGAGTATGATCTGTTTACATTATGGACTGAAAATGTTGAGCCTGTACTGTACAAACTCACTAGAAAAGGCCTTGATTTGGACGCTACTAGTGAGGACATTTCCATATGGTGGAAAACAGTGGGCATCAAACAAAAGAAATGTAAACACAAAGAAATCATTGAGGCTTTAAATTACCTGAATGCCTCTAGCATACTCAATAACCTAAAAAAGGTGTTTGCAAATTTAAAGGATAAAACTGAACAATTGGTCACATCAGATTCAGAAGCACAAAAGTCTCAGGAAAAAATTGAACAACTCCAATCACAGCTAGACAAACTACTAGAAGACCAAGTAGCCTTGGCTAAAAGATGTGAGAAATACATGGACATAATTGAAGATTTGAAAAACAAATTGATTGTGCAAAAACTAATGCCTGTCAGAAACACAAAAGCTAACAAGCATATGACTTCAGAATCAGAGAAAGCTGATGACATATCTCTGCAAAAGGTGCCTGTTTCAGCTTTAAAGATTATGAAACACCCAAACGGCACAGAGACAAACATTCAACGTGCTTTAACAGTACATGAATGTAACTCGTTTAAAGCAGAGATTGGACCATTCCCTCTTAAAGGGCCCTTCCAACCATGGTGGAGGCGAGTTGTTAGGCACAAATATGCATTTCAACTCGAACCAAAAGACATTTGGCAAATTGTTTTCACCTCAATTCCAAATGTTCTAATCTATAAGGCCCCACAAGTCTTATTTGATGGCACAATTATACAGCCAATACACCCCAATGAGTCTGAGAGTGAGATCTTGAACAGACTAAAACTCTGCCTTTGTGACCTGCGCGGTAAAAGCCCTGCTGAATGGGAGTTGATTTACAACCGGAAACAGAATAATGCAGAATTGTTTGAAACATATGCAGAAAATTTGTTTGAACTTTTTGAAGAATATTCTGGCATAGATGATGTTACACGCAACAATCCAATTCTTTTGGGATTACTGGTTGAACATGCAGGGCCCCACGTTCAGAAAGCGCTCATGGCTGGTGCTAGTCCTCCAAAAAACACATTTGAAGACATTGTGAACTGGGGAACAAAGGTCGAGTCACGCAGACAAATGCGTAGTGAATTAGCAGCATCAGGGTGTCATGAAGATGTTAAAGCTATTAGACAATCTAGCAAAATACCTTGCAAAAAACAAGATCGATTCTGTTGTTCCTGTTTAAAAATAGGCCACACTGAACAGAAGTGTTGGTCTCTGAACAGAGGCAGACCTCCACCTTATTTCC
Source organism: Danio rerio (assembly GCF_052040795.2). Taxonomy (NCBI): domain Eukaryota; kingdom Metazoa; phylum Chordata; class Actinopteri; order Cypriniformes; family Danionidae; genus Danio; species Danio rerio. The sequence goes on from NC_141032.1 coordinate 35,819,428, forward strand.
TGAGACGTAGACAGTCTCAATCTAAGGACACAGAACAACACTCTAGAAGCAGCCAAAATTCAACTTCAAGTAAAACGATTACTGAGTTGACAAATATGGCAATGCAAGGTCTCCAGCTATTAGCGTCATTTGCTAGTGGGCTAACAGCTCTATAGAAATAACCTAATAATATTACACCCTGACTGCACTGATCCTTTTTGCATTTTTAAATCTGTGATTGTGTTAAACATGCAGCCTTCCTCATAAACACACAATAGTTGTTTGTACTACTACATGTATACATAGACTACTAGAATTGTTAAACAAAATCTAGTGAACTGTGTTAATGTTGGATTTGATTGTCTCCTATAAGTGGACCGCTCTGCTATTTTCCATATAGCTGCAGCTGAACCATAAAACAGGAGCACAAAACTTGCCACCTGGCTACAGTGTTATTCACAATTGCATTAACATGAAAATGCTTTCCTTCCAGCAGGATTCAGTATCAATGCACTTGTCCTTTTTACCATGCTCTAATAACAAACCAAGGTGTGGATCTTTGAGCCCGATCACAACCCCATGTTACATTTCAAGGGCTTCCTGTTAAAACAACAGGAACAAATTTGCATCACAATTGTCAATAGTAACTTTTGTTACCTTTGGTCGGAGCATGGTCACACCAACACATTCACACAGTTAAATACAATCACATAAACAATACCATTTGTCTCTCTACACATAGTCAAATTAAACTCTTAACTAAAATATTTTCATATTGGAAAGCACTACATCAGCTGAGTGCTTTCCAATAAGGAAAATTTCCATTCACTTTTTGTTCATCTAAACCATTTTGCTTTTTACCTTTTTGAATCTTTTTTATGCTCTCTCACAGCAATTTTTGTTTTCAATAACTGGACTTTCATTCTGGACAATAATGGACTTTCATGTTATTTCTTGATTTGAGACATTTTAACCTTTTTTGATCACTTTTTTATTTTTACAGTTAAGTCATCACCAAGGCAATTCTTTGAAATTTCTGGATTTGATCACATTAATTATATTATACTATAACAGCAAGTTCTGAAATCAACCAAACTTTTTATAAAGTCAAATATTTTCAGAAACATTAACAATGTCTTTTATGTTTTTAGATGATGCTCCTACTATCAGAGAGGGGTTTGAATTCATTACAAGTGGACTTTTTCAAAAACACATAAATGTTTCCAGAAACATTAAGTCCCATTTTTGTTTTTACACCATATTCATTTATATTGTTGGTGCTCCTACTATCAGAGAGGGGTTTGGAATCAACATATATTACAGTATTTCAATCTTTTCAAAGGTCTCATTTATTTGTCTTGTTTTTCACAACTTTTCCACCTACTATTGAATCAGATATATCAACTCATATACTTTCAACCAAATTGTTTTTATTTTATTTTTATTTGCTTTCTTTCTAAACATCAGAAATATTATAATCCCTATCATGTTGTTACTTTCCCTTCATTATATTTTGAGCAAACATTCAATTGTGTCAGTTATTTTGTCTTCAGACATTGAGTTTTCATTTGAAATGCCATTATATTGATATTTGAACTACTACATGCTTATATTGCCATATAACCTCATATGCCAGTTTTGCAGATATGTTTTTTCTTCTCATTGCCATGGTTATTCTTTTGCTGTTCTGTCACCAGTTATACATCCTCAATGAATGCCTCTTTCAGTTTTCATGGGTTGCTCTCCTTTGCAAATCATTTTCTGTGCATGAAGGTAAAGGCTTTCACGAGGAACACAAACAGCAGAGAATCGAAGACGCCCTACACAAGATATACTAAATCCCGCAGATAACAGAGATTGCTTGGCTTGCTAAGCCAGAGACGGACATGCATCTTGTGAAATGGACATTAGGATCCAGGCAAGACATCCTGACAAGTGTTCCCATGTGATCATCTGACTATGCCTACACCTGACAGGAAAAGGTGTTCTGTGTGTATATCTTCTGAGCGTCAATGATAATGATCATCATCATGCACTACTCTGCCAAAGGAGACACTGGATTACTCTACTCAGCTTTAATTTGAGGTCACATGTGGACCTTTTATAATTTCTGAGGTCCAATGAACCTGAGAGGGGTTTGTAAGCTGAGAAAATATTATATATATTTCCTTCTATGCTAATAAAGGACTACTGAGACATTCCAAGCATGGGATGGGTCCTCCTGGTGAGGCAGAGTTCCTCACAGCTCCGATACACATCTCTGCCATTTGTTTACAGTAACCATTTGCTCTTCACCATACACAATTCATCTGCTTGTGTTCTCCTTTCAGATAACTTTGTCATGTTTGGTGTCATTTGACAGATTATGACTTTAGTGTTGTAGTGATGAAATCAACAGAGACATCGATTAATTGTGTTTCAATCTACAATATATTTACTATTGTTGGGTCATGGCCTGAGGAGAGTATGTTAATGTACTTCTCCCCCACTTCATCTCTTCAACTTTGTTCTCACGTTCAGCTGGTTTTGGGGGTTGGTTTTCACTCATGTTTGACAATGCTTTGCTCAGGGTATAATAAGGAAAGGTAACTGTTGATCTGGGAGAATGGCTTTTACTCTGCATCTCCCGCACACCAGTGCGTAGCCTCATATGCTAACAAAGGCAGTTTTACTGTCTTTGTTGCTCAGCAGTGCATTTGTTACAGCTAATTTCTTTATACAGTATGTTCGTTTGTTTCATTCTAATGTCTGTATATTTAAACATGTAACTTAATAAACAACTTTGCCTGCTTTAAGACGTAGAGATTCTTTCTCTTTATCAATGATGATAACAACTTTAATGGAGTCAGATTAATTACAATAGAGTCAGATAAATAATGGATTTAAACACGCCATCCTTCAACTGCTTCCTGTTTCCGATTATTGGTTCAGAATAGCAGCGTAAGCTTCAAGCCTTACAATATGTTTTAAAAATATTACATTTATAGTGCGAATTACAGGGGGGTGTGAGGGGTCTGACCCTCTTAAATACCCCCTTGAAATACACTAAAACAACACGTGTGGGGGTCAATTCTTTAAACCATGGGTCTCAAAGTCGATTCCTGAAGGGCCACAGTTTTGCTCCAACCATAATCAAACAGTGCTGATCCAACTAAGCAAGGTGTTAAAGACTACTAGAGATTATGAAGCAGATTGGTTGGAGCTAAAATCTGCAGAGCTGTGGCCCTCCAGGAATTGAGTTTGAGACCCATGCTTTAAACTGTGGGAAAAAAGCTAGCACTTCTGTGTCTAAAATAATAACATTAACAATAAAAATAAAGACATAAATTTACATTTGACCACCCCTATAAAGGTTCATACTATAACAACCAGTTGGCGGTCTAAATCTCGAATCTAAACACCAGCAGATCTAGCCTACAGATGGATATTGTAAATGTTCAAAAATATGGGTGTTTTATGTACATATAGCCTAATGTACTATTAAAATAAATGTAAAATTAAATATGACATTTAAGAAAGGAATATATGACATCTAAGAGGAAGCATTTTAGTGTTGAAAATGGATTTTGGGAAAACATACTATTAAAAATGTCTTTAGCATACTAGAATAATATAAGCCAGTGTTTCTCAACCAGGTTCCTGGAGGACCACCGATACTGCATGTTTTGGATGTCTCCTTTGTCAGTTACACCCATTACAAGTCTTTCAGTCTCTGCTAATGAGCTGATGATCTGATTCAGGTGCATTCAGTTAAGAAGACAAGGAGAGTGTGCAGAGCTGGTGGTCCTCCAGGAACATGGTTGAGAAACACTGCTATAAGCTGTGCTATACTTTAATGTTAGAATACTATAACGTATAGCATCTCACATAATTGGAGTATGTGCATTCAAATATATAATTTACCACGTTTGTAAAGTGCTGGCACAGTTTGAAAATGCACCTATAAAAGTGCTTCAATTTGACTTGAATTTAATCCATCAGAGGTTACTGTGTAGGTCAGAATCAGCTCATTATTCCTCAAAACAGAGAAAACTTTAAAAACTTTGATAACCAAAGAGATGTAATTGAATTAAATATATGAATTTGGATCACTGAAGCATGCATATTTATTTACATAAACTATAGTCAATATATAATTCGCACCCTGATTACATCACACTTCAGATTTTGCTAACTATATTGACAATGCGAAAACATAGCATATAAACACTACAAAATAAAGAACATACCTCATCCCATAATTAAAATTCTCGGTGTTTAACTAAGCAATCCGCACTGTAAGTCATGAACAATTATGACACATCAAAAATCGACGCACTGTTCCAAAATCAGCTCAAGTGTGTTGCATGCTAAATTTACCCAGATCGTTTGCAAACAGCACACGACCCCAAAAGTCTCGCCTTGAACTTGAACTTGCACGATCAGACCGGTGAAGCAGAATTGTGTACTGCTGTGCATGTGATCCTCCGGAATGAACGTTAGTAACCCAGGCTTTTCAGACACGTTTTTTTCTATGCGGCGGTAGGAAATCAGCCCATCACTGGCTGCGTCTGCAGCCCAGCCTCCTCTCTCATTGGACTGCACCTCAGAGCCAAACTGTCAGCCCATGTGGCGTGGCCAGCGAGGATGTCAGACATTTAAATGAAACACACAGGGGCTCAGGAGGGCGAGATTAATTTTTTAGGGCTTGGCCAAAGAGGGAATCACGAAACTCTCCGTTCTGTAACGTTGCCGGGAGCCGACAGAGATTTAGAGGAATACAGTAGTCGACTCTGCCCTGAAGCATCAGCGTGAAATATTGCGTTAAACTGTACCCGCGTTCAGGTAAGCGAGCATGTTTTATTAATCCCGTCCATTCTGGTTCTGTATTTAAGCAGACTGGTATTGTTAGTTGAAGACACACAAATCTATGTTAATCGAAAGTGTTTCCTGTAGCACGCTGAACGAAAATTTCCTCAGATTAAATGAATCGTTCTTTTGATTCGAATCTTTTCAGTGAATCACGAAACAACCAAACACACACACACACCGGCTTATTAAAGAATCAAGAGAGCGTTAAATGTGAATTGGTTCTACATAAGTTTAATTGCTTATTTGTTTCATTTAACAGATCAATTAACTTCTCTAAAATGTTTGATTATTTTTGTTTTAGTTTATGTCTGAAAAATTTCTTCCCAATTTTAAATAAATTTTTGATTATTTAGTGCTTTATTTATATTGAAAAATTGTATTTTATTCTACCATAAAATGTTTTTTTTAACTCAGGATATTTACATACATTTAAAATTGTATAATAGTGTAGCTAGCATCATGTAAGATGAGATGGGATGTTTAGGCTGCGTTGTGACGTCATTACGTCAAGACGTAAAAGACCAGCAGAATCGCGTTTTGGACCTGTTCACTCAACAGAGTCGATTCTTGTAAAGTAGTTTAACTTAACGTTTCTAAAATCAACATGAATTGCTTCACATACGTGTGAAAATATGAAACCAACACATTCTTCACAAAAAGTGAGTGGATGTTTAGCTGTAAGCTGCAAATGATGACATGTCGAGCTGTTTCTAAGTGATTGCGCCACAATTCTACTTTGCTTGACAGAAACAGCGTTATGCCGTTTAATAATATGGTTTTCTATACAAAGAAAACAGCATGTATCAATTTTAGACTAGATATATGTAATGTGTTGAGATGTGGAAAAGTATGAGGTCTGTGTTTGGTCATTGTAAAGCCACTGCGGAATTTGTCACAGTCTGAAAGCTTTTTGACAAGGTTTGGCTTCAAACAAATGTGACACTGAGGACGGCCAGATAGGAGATGCTTCTAAGACGGTATAGTCCGCATTTAATAATTGGCATATTTTATTGACTTTCCCCACATTCTCTGGTAGTTAACATTTTTTATTCTTTATTTATTCTCTGAAAAACAATAATATTCCTGAGATATTTAATTTCTACATATTTTTAAACCAAATTAGTGAGACTGCATTGCGTTGCGTGTTATGTAAAAATTCACACACTTGGTAACGTTATGCTTGACTCATTCTGCTCTGTATAGTAAAATTGACTTATTTTTGTATATACAAAAAAATGTATTTTTACAGCTGTGGGAAAATATAATGAAGCCACTTTAAAATCATTTCAAGTATTAGTTCCACTGGATTTGCAATTAATTGTTGCAAGAATGACAAGATTTGACAAAACAAATCTTTTATCTTCAGAATAGTTAAGATATGAGTATTTCTTTAAAATACTATCTGATTCAACATCAGTTTTGATCTTTTTTGGAAGAAATGTTGTCAGACTTTTATGGAATAATTAATTTTTATGGGAAAAAAATTGAAAACTCCAAATTAAAACTGGTGTTGCAATTAAATGAGAATGTTAAAAATGATATATTATTAAATTATTGGTAATATTACTTCCAAATGTAATGTAACGTCATCTATACCATGTTTTTTGCTTAAAATAACAAAAAAAGATAAAATTGATAAAAAAAAATGTTTATAATAATTTTAGACAAAATAATACCTATCTTTTATCTTCAGAAAAGGAAAGGGCCAATGTAAGTTTCTGATGGTATGATAACCTTGGATAAAAACATCACAGATTCACGGTATCATGGTATTGTGATTACTGCTCTAAAATAAGGTCTTTTTAAATGTCTGGGTAACAAAATAAAAACTTTTTCCATTTGAACACAATATATTTTATTTCAAGAAACATCTAAAGTATTTTCTAACAGTAAACATGTCAGGCTAAATAATTCTAATGAATCATTGACTTCGGCCGTCTTCATTAGTTTCAAAAACACAGATTTCTTTACAATTTATAACACCATCTTTGGATATCTTTTCAACTGGAGATACTGTTGTCCTAAATAACAAAACAAAAAAAAAAACGTAAATCAAAAATCGTACACATTATAGCAGAAAAGTTTGGCAGTTTTAAAACCTCGACTTTTCCAAACCATGGGAAACTTTGAAAACGGTTATCGTCGCATACCTAATCTTCAGAATAGTTAAGAAATTAGTATTTTTTGAAATACCACCTGATTGAACATCAGTCTTCGTCTTTTTTGGAAGAAATGTTGTCAGACTTTAAAACTACAAAATTTAAAACAAGTTTAACTGGATTTGCAATTAATTATTATGAAAGTGGTAAAAAAAAATATTTGGGTGCACAAATATAATGTATAGCTTCCTATTAAAAATATGAATTTAAAAGATGACTTTGTGAGGGGTGTACTTATATATGTTGTACACTGTATTTCTTTTAAATACTACATAATTTCCAATGAAACAAAAACATTTTTTTGGAGGAAATGTTTTCAGACTTTTATGGAATAAAACGCATTTTAAAACTCTAATTTTAATAGTTATGGGTTAAAATAAAGTAGCTTTATCTTTACCCAAATATATTTTATCCTGATGAATAAAAGTGAAAAATTATTTCACAATTTTTATTTTTTTATATTATTTTGTTTTTTACATTTTGTTTATTCTTTACATTTTATACACATTCATTGACCCATAAAAACAATATTTCCCATTTTCTTAACTTTAGGAAATCCGCTGCAATTAGTTAGCACTGTACATCACATGGTTGAAGCGCTGCGTGAGTGTGGCTGATGTTTTAAGAACTTTAAGACTGTAATACTGTCATCAGCTAATGACACACACACACTGCACCACGGGAGGCAGTTAATCGGAGCTGTAGCGAGGCGAGTGGTCAGTCAGTTACATCAGTAAACTCAACGGCTGCTTCGGATCTGGGTCAGGTAGATTACAATCCCTTCGGAAATCCCTTTATTTTCTCAATCTGCTATCTGACGAGCATAAAGTTGTTGTATTGTGGTTAAATATTATTATGCTATTATGAGTAATTTAATAATAGAGCTAACGTAATCCCTACCGGAAGTGTGTAGCATGGCTATTTTTGGTGCTGGATTATCTGTAGCATTGTTATGTTGTGTTTAGTTTGTTTGCTGCTTTTTAGATGGTCTATACTGTACTATCATGTTACAGTAAATATACATATGCATGACTCGCACACAAGCTGTTACATGTGAGCACCTGCCTGACAAAGGCTTCTTATGTTTGAAAGAAACAAAGAGCAGTATTAATTTGTCCAGACTTGTATTGCTGCATTTGGTGTTTTTAAGTATTCTGTTTTTCTGAATATACCTTTCATGATTAATAAAAACATGTAAAGTGACAAAGTTTTTAAAAATATGTTTTTTAATTATTTTAAAAAGTATTATTTTAAGTAATGTATCTTGCTCAATATTTATTTATTTATTTACTTACTTATTTATTTACTTATTTAACCAGTCAAGTACCATTGATATACAGTACCTCTTCTACCAGGGTAGGGGTCACCAATCCTGGTCCTGGAGGGTCGGTATCCCTGCAGGGTTTAGCTCCATCTTGCTTCAACACACCTGCCTGGATGTTTCAAGTATACCTTGTAAGCCCTTGATTAGCTTGTTCAGGTGTGTTTGATTAGGGTTGGAGATAAAATCTGCAGGACACCGGCCCTCCAGGAACAAGTTTGGTGACCACTGTTCAAGGGAGTCGTGGTCAAGACAGGCAGCATATAACAGAAAATTACATATCACATTCACAACATATAGACTCACACAAAAATAACACAAACCATAAACAATTATTAAAACTTGCACTGTTCTAAATAGACTTTAAAATATTTTTAAATATAGCGATAGATGCGCTGTAAAACCCAACAGTCCACTTAGTCAAATGAAATGAGTGTAATTAGCTCAAAATTGACAAAGTTAATTCTACTCATTTGAAAAAAGTTTTGAACTCAGTGTTGAATGTATTGAGTAAATTAAATACATCATTACTTCAGCTCAAATGAAGGAAGTCCACATTACTACTATAGATTTGTTTTTTAACTCAAATGGTTTGTAGCAATCAGTTTCTTCCAACGGTTTGAGTTGCCTTAAGTTATTGGGTTTTGCAGTAATCAGTTAGTTTGAATTCTCTTCATTTATCGGGTTTTACTTCGCTCATTGATTCGTTTACTCAATGGGATAAAGGTAAGTTAATGGTTTAAGTTACCTTAACTTTTTGCGTTTCCTTATTCTTCACCGACGAGCGAGCGAAATCTTTTTGGCTCAATACTTCCGGTCTCATTCACTTCCATTCATTTTTAGACGTTAAAAACTGCTCGTTTTGCTGTTTGATGTTGCAAAATGATATTTTCTTATCATATTATTCTTCTTGGTCTGTATAGTCATGCAAACATTTGTTTGTAGAGCAAGTAGTTTGACCATTTTCTGACGTTTATTTTTCCTGGTCATTTCTCCCATAGCCGACTGAATCAGAAGTTCTGAAACAACCGTGTAAACAGGCGCACTTCCACATTTTTTAAAAGGTCAATATCTTGAAGCTCATTCCATACATATTGAGCATACTTGGAGAATGCAGTTCGACCTAACTCTGTATAAAAAATGGCATCTTAAGTAAAAGTATATCTGCCGATCTGGTATTGTATTTAAACAAGAATAATGAATAACATTTGAGGGGATGCGCTTCAAAACAAATCCGCTGTATGTGCTAAAACACAAATTGCTGCGAGATTGTGTTGGTTTGTGAAATAAAATAATAATGTAGTCTAAATAAAATGAAAGTGAAATATTTAGAGTTTCTTAGAAGTCTGGATTAAACTGTTTTCACTAATACTGACAAATTTGAATAAGCAGGAAATGCTTTTGCGATATATTCACAGCACTGAACCTGTTCCCAGATCACCTTAGAAGAACAAACTCTGTTGGAATTATGAGAGAACTCAGAAACTCGTTGTGAGAATGGAGATGTCTGCATATTTGTGCCAGTTTGTCAGATAAAATTGCTTAAAACCCCTTAATATTTTAGAAAAGGTAGTTAAAGTTTCTAGAACCAATGATAGATCTTTTCCACCCATGACCCACCCATAAGTAAATATGCAGCCTATATTGTGCACATTAACAGCAGCACCCGCAGAGATAACTGAGAAATGACGTGGCAGGCATGGTATCAGTTGTCGTGAACTATGCCACATTACACGAGAAGAAATAATTTAATCTTGTGTCATAATATCCATTTGTCATTTACGAATCCCCACTGAAATGACTGGGGCTTCACGTGTAGTTTCTCCTTGACTGTAATTAGGTCCCATTGGTCATTTTATATAAATTACATTGGGTGTGTGTGTGTGTGTGTGTGTGTGTGTGTGTGTGTGTGTGTGTGTGTGTGTGTGTGTGTGTGTGTGTGTGTGTGTGTGTGTGTGTGTGTGTGTGTGTGTGTGTGTGTGTGTGTGTGTGTGTGTGTGTGTGTGTGTGTGTGTGTGTGTGTGTGTTCTTGTTTTTATATCCCGGTGGGGACTTAAACCTGAATGCACACCGCCTCATGGGGACTCATGTCACCGTGGGGACCTAAATTGAGGTCCCCACGGGCAAAGCCTCACTAGCCCCTCCCAAATGGTGTTAGAACACACCCCATGCATTTTCTCTAATGTCCTCTTGGGGATCATTTTCAAGAGAATATTCTGTGTGACTGTGTATCTATGCGCCCCTGGGGGTCACACAGAATATTGCAGTCCCCACCACTTCATTGTTCTGGAAAAGTGTGTCACTTTGTCTCCACTCTATAGCGCCCCCTTTCTTGTCTTCAATTATTACATTAACTGTTGATGGACCAGCATAAAAACTATTTAATACATTACATTACAAGGCATCAACTGATTAGAATATATTAGATATGTTAAAAAATTATGCTCTTTATGCAATTTATTGTAGATCTAACAACAGATTCCAAATATCCATTATGTGTTCAGGATATAAATATCCATTATTGATAAATAAATCAAAAGGAGCATAGCCAGTATTTCACTCTTGTATTAATACATTACCAGTTAAGGTTAAAATATTTTAGTGTGGTTTATTGTAATACTCAGTTCATATGCAATGGTATTACTGTATGCATCTATATTTAAAAAACTAAAGTTTGGCTTTGCCTAGATTAGCCTACATTTTATTAAAATAAACACAGGGTTTATTTCTTCCTTCAGACTTTAATGAGAAAATCACTATTGATTGTAAATGAGAACACAGAGAACAGACTTGTGTCCTTATGGAGACCTATAGCCAGGTTAGCTTGGAAGAATGAATGATGCGAGAACACAGAACATAAACAGAATATATCTGGCCCGGCTGAACCATGTTACTAATAAACATGGGTCAAAAAATTCAGTTTTGACCTACTGTTAGGTTGAATTGGTCGGCTACAGTAGGCTACATCTGTCTTTGTGAAGTTTAAGCATGTGAACAATATGAAATAAATAGATCTGAATAAAGTTTAAAAACCTGTTCCAGCATCAAGACAGGGCTGCTATAGGGAATGAGCAAGTATAGGGGCAATGGCTGATTCAAGCATGCTATAGTGTCTGCGTTACACAAGGAGCAGCAAAAAGGCCAAAGTGCAGGACCGGTCATCACAGTACACAAGTTTTAGCTTAGTCCTTTTAGCAGAGCTGTCAATGGATATAGCATCTGCTTCAAGAGGGCCAGTACTTCTTACATCAGGTGCCTGGACATGATGGGCTTCTGCCATAAACATAGCAGCACATTGACTTCTGTGATTCCAAATGTTAAATGTCTACAGGGACCAAATCGTTATGGTTTTTTACCCTCACAAGGGTTACATAAATCCTGGAAATAATGAACAATGTCTCTTTATCACAATAGTCTATGGGAATTTACATGTACAGTAGATTTACATACATAAAACATTTTATTTCTAAGTTAAGGATTTCTGTATATTCTTTCAAGAATTATGGGAGTATTAAATTATGGAAGACACTTTTATGCCATCCTAAAGGTGGATCTAGCTTAAGAGAAGGCAGTAGCAACAGAAGTGCTGACATGGTTTCAGACCTTGTCTAGAACATTACAACTAAGTGTGAAAAGAGAGATAGTTTGCTTTTATTTTAAGGATGCCGTTAATGAGCTTCAAAATTAATACAGACTGTTTCTCAGGACATCAAGGAGAACAACAGCTCTGAATCACTTTCTGTTCTGTTTTACACCTTTCATTTCAATCACTTCTAAGTATCTAAGTAAACTGTGCATTTTAATAACTAAACTAGCAGGAAGAATCAGGTTCATGGACCTACAGTATGAGGCCATCTTTAGATGTCAGCTCTCTCCCTCCACACAGTAAAGTGTAGATAGGATACAAGGCCGGCCGGAACTGCAAATACACATCAATACAGAAGCATTTTTTATGACACTGTATAACAATAATTTATATTTTTACAGTACTGTGACGGTTAGGGTGGTTGTAGACATTAATGAAATACTATTTATTGGGTAATTTAATAGATAATATAAATCATATTCGTTAACTTCCGGCCACAAACGTATCTGATCCAGCAACAACCCCTCCACACTCTTGCTTCACTCGCTCTGCTGCTAGACTCTCTTTAAGAGCAGTGTAGGTGCTGTGAGGCTCTCTGGAGCTACCATCACGTAAGCTATTATACCTGCTCAGGAATATTCCCACAAACCATTTCATTTTGCCACACTTTCTATTAGATAGGCCTGTGATGTGCTGGTATCAGTAGTTGAAGATGAACAAACCATTTTAAGGGCCTTGCATTTATTTAGGCCTGTTTGCCTTAAAGAATACCATAAAGATGTAGTTAGATGGTATTACATGCTCATATTAAATTGACTGGACATATTAAAGAGTTTTGATAATGATGTTCAGATAAGTTGCAATAAACAGTAGTTTATTCCCTTTTAATAATAAAGTAATGGATGTATGTAGGTGTGCATGGTCAATGCATCACATCTAATACATTTATGTGGTCCAAAATGTTAAATTACCAAATGTTGGTATTATAATAAAACATAATGGACACATAATGGCAGTTTATTCCGCTATGGCGACCCCAATCAGGGACTAAACATGAATGAATGAATGAATGGAAACATAATAAAACACATGTTGTATTATTTACACCCTGACAGCAGGATTGAATGCCTTTATTTATTACAAGTGTTTGTAATAGTTAATGAAATTTTTTTTGTGAATTATTTAATAGTTCTAAATGGGATCCATTTATTTATGTGTTGTCAGAATACAGCATTTAATAATAAGGGGGTTCTTTGTATCTTAATTATAACTTTTTTTTCGTTAAGCTATTAAAATTCCCTTTAACCATAATGCATTTATTTAGTTAGAGCAAATATGTTCGGGTAATAAGCTGAATAATTTCGAGTAAAAGTTCGACTGACACATTAGAGCTGTCAGTGCTGGATTGCTGCTGAAGGCCATCCGCTGTGTATGCATGCGCCAGACCGCGGTTCAGTCGGCGACCCGCGCTAAAGCAGCGCGGGAGTGTGACATTACACGTGACCGGAGATTTTGCGTCCCCACCGCGACCATCCCCTCCCCCCCACACACACACCTGCGACACAGCAGGACAGGGTCAGAGAGGATGCTGTGAGTAAAGGCGCGAAGACGTCAACATGTCTGAAGGACAGGTAAGTTTATGATTTGTACGATCACTTCAATATATGCGAATGTTTATGTTTATGTATTGTTTGCAACTATATTATATCATAAAAATCGCGTTATTTTATGTCTCAAGCGCTTTTGATAATCGGCATAATCTCGAAGCTGCTTTGCAGAAAGTACAGATTAATGTATCAAACTGACAATAATATTAGTTAGGGTAACTTTAACTGTAACGTTAAAGTTAGATTCTTACGATCGCGTTTTAAGCCAAACGCTGGAATTGCTAAGAGATTTTGCAATTTAACTGTACATTAAACGTTTATTGTATTTGCGTACATTTACGTATAATCTTCGTTTACTTTTGAAATATTGTTTGAATTCATGTTCTTGCCAGACTGCATATTTTTACCAAGATGTTTTGATCATTGTTGTTATTGTTAACGTTAGCGGCCTGCACGTGCAGCAGGCCTCTGGCAAGGCAAAATCTATTTACTTTATCCACAAAAATAGGAATGTTGTTCTTCAGTAATGCAAGAGACAATTTAAATTAATTCAGTACAATATTTCTAGTTTTATAAGGGAGTTTTCTAGATTAAAAAAATGCTAATTTTCAGTCAAATGTCATGAATATGTCTAGTCTTATTTCACAGTGTTGAATATTTAATTATTGTCAAATTATACTACAGTATTGCAGTTGTAATGACAGTATAAGGTAATGTTAGAGCATGATGTTTGACTGATTATCACACTTGTGCTTGCAGGACGATAAAAGTGACAGATACTCTGGATGCACAGGTAAAGTTAAGATCATGAATTGTCCTGTTAGCTAGTACTCAAAATAATCCTTACATATAAGAATCATACTCCACTTTTTGAGCCAGACTAACCTGAGTTTAACTTTGTTAGAGCACAACCTTTAAAAAAAAGAAATATCCAGCATAATCGTGCATTATTTTAATGGTTAACTAAACATAGACATTATTTTTAAGTGTTCTGTGTGTTGTTGATAAGGCTTTTGCTAAGTCTTCTGGATTTGTTATCCTATAGTGATATTTATTTTAAGGGTTTTAGAACTGTAACTAGTACAAGGAAACAAACCAAAAATGTATTGAAGTTTTACTGAAAGGAATGTTTTACTTTAGTATGAACAGCCATATTGGCATTGTTCATTGTCAACCTGAATAACATTCCTGTCATCTGTGACAGAATTTGCAGTGGATGAGGTGACAGCTTGTGCTAAAGAAGAGACAAAGGTAAGCAGCCACTAGTGATTCATAGAACTGTATTTTTCAACATCTAAACTCTCCAAAGCCATCACAAGTCATTAGCCGCATTTCTATGGAGCTAGATTTGTTTTTTTATTATTCAATCAAAAATATTTAGTTTTAAAGTAAAATTAAGTATGTTGTAATTAAAAAATTAAAGATTTCAAATAAAAAACACGTTTAATTTAAAAAAATTGGCCAATGATAATAAAATATTTTGGATTGCAAAAATAAACACTTGTGCTATTATGCAGTTACCACAATTTTCATTGCATACTCATTAATTTTGCTCTCTTTTCTGCTGTCTTTTATTGCACATGTAGAATCTTTGCTTGCAGGTTGAAATATTTTGCTTGTGAGTTGAAAAGTTTTGAACCCTTAAATGCCGGGGTTAAATTTGTGTCTTTATTACTCAAACAAACATATGAAGTTTGACCAAAACTAGGTAGAATGCAATTAAAAAATTAAAGATTTAAAATAATAAAAAAACATTTATTTAAAAAAATTCACACTGCAAAAAATAAACTATTGCCATGTTATGCGGTTACCACCAGATTAATGCACTGTGTGCTCATTTATTTTGCTTTCGGTTTTGTTTAATTTTTTGCGAATCTAAAATTTTTGCTTTTGAGTTGAAAAGTTTTGTGAGTTGAAAACTGCAGCTCAGTGGGCGGGATCTTCTGAAACACCTTATTCTATTAGTCATCTTGATTGAGGTCACAGATTGGCCACGCCCATTACATTTTCACGCGGTTGGAATGGACTGCCTTGCCTTCTGTGACAGGAGCGAGCTATGGCGAGCAGCAGGTCTTCTTTAAGGTAGGTTAACTGAAACTGTATAATATCTTGTGTATTACCATACATATTTCCCATCTAAATATGTTACGACTGCTAGTATTAAACTCTGTCTAGTCAGATTAGCTGTAAGTCCACCAATATAATCTGGATGCAGATGCGATGGAGAACACAGTTGTGCACGTCTCAGCTGTGCACATACTTTTGAACACATGTATTGTTTTATTTATATATATATATATATATATATATATATATATATATATATATATATATATATATATATATATATATATATATATATATCTTATATCTCTAATATATATATATATATATCTTGCACATATTTCATCTAATGTTAGTCAATCGAGAGTATTCATCAATATCACTGACTAGACAGAGTTTAGGAAAATGTGGATGGTAATATACAAGTTATTATACTTACCTTGAAGAAGACCTGTTGCTCGCTCTGGTCACTAAAGGAGTCCAGTACAATCGCGTGAAAACGTAATATATATATACATGAGATGGACTGTAAACTCATTTTTAAAAGGTAGATTTAGGTCGCTGCCACGATTTTATGTTAAATTATAGCTGACAGGCATTTTTTAACATCCCTACTACTACTGTATTATTACTTAAACCGTATACCGTATAAAAAATACGTATATGTTGGCAAATGCACTACTAAATAAATGTATCTTCTACACATATCTTCCACATAAAAATATAATTTATACAGACACATGCTATAGTGCTTTACTATACTGCAGTAAAGTGTATTATACCATTTATGTAACAGTATTTTTGTTATTAAAAGCTACAGCTGGGAAATATTTTAGCTGAATTAATAAAATAAAATAAAACATTTATATTTCTTCAATGCAAAATAAATTCCAGAAAGGGAAACAATAAATGTATAAAAAATATATTTAAAATCACTTATAAAAAGTCAAAATCTACTATTGTCCAAATCCGACACAATTCCAGAAAATAATTCAACACACATCAGGTGGTGATTGAAGAGTTTAGTGAATAAATGTCTGGTCAGTCAGTGCAGATGTTGATGTCTAAGTAGACAATGCAGATGGAGACGCCTGTGGAATCATTGTGGATGTTGATTCGTTGATTTAAGACAGTGTAGATGTAAACGTCTGTGAAGTCAGCGCAGATGTGGACATTGGAGGAGTCAAAGCAGATGTTTTACGCCCGCTAAGACTGAGTGATCAACCTGTAAGGATAAATTGAAGAAACAGATGAGAAAATTGTTCTGATTAATGTAATATTTATAATCCACATATCTCTCGTGTCTATGTATTGTTGTTTTATAAATACATTTTTACTTTACAACTGATTTATACCAGTTCCTTTAAAGACCAAATATTTGCAATAATGCCTAAACAAATTATATAGCGAAGATCACCTGCAAACTGCCCTGTTACTTTTCAAAACGACTTCAACATTGTATATTGTGTTACTAACATTTGCAAACTCTTTACTAACATGGTTTATCACTCAGTAACTGAGCATTTTTTAAGGAAATCAGAAAGCTTATTATGAAGTGTGCACCTCTCCAACGTTAATTCTTTACTAACATAATTGTTCCTGATATATATATATCCAGTAAAATCATTAATTACTGCTTTGTAATAAACCCAAAGATGTTAGTAACACATCAGTTATAATGTTGGGTTAGTGGTAAGTCAGTTTACAAATGTAGCGTGTTGAAGTAGTGCACATTTTACAACAATGTTCCTAATTCCCTCAACTAATGCTTTGCTAGAGATAAATCATGTTAGTAAAAAGTCTACAAACATGAATGACATGCCTGTTGAACAATGTGAGCTGTTCAGTATTTGCTGCATTAAGTAACATTGCTATTTGTATAAGTTTCCGTTAACAAAAATGTAGTATTACTGAATAAATGCTGTTTATTTAGTTATGTTATCTAGTCAGTGAACAAATACATTATTGTATTTGTCCATAAACATTGGCTAATTGCATCAAGCTGTTAATATAAGGAGATACAATAGAACATGACTAAGTTAACGTTACCAAAGTTTATGCTAAACAAACTCGTTCACCATCATTTTTTAACTTATGCATTAATATGTTTAGTTAACATTAACAAAGATTAATTATTGCTTAACAGATATCCTGTTCATAATTAATTCAAGTTAACTAATGTATGAACTAACATTTATATGCGAAACGAAATATACGAAATAAATATTTGTCACGTTTGTAATGAAATATACATACACTGAGTTACTACATTTTCTAACAGTGGAGAATAAATATGATGCTCCAGTTCAAAGAGACAGTAGCTTTTGTCTGGAAACTGACTGAAGATTAATGGTTGCCGAGAATGTATCCCAGTCTGTTTGCAGACCTACTGTACACCTGGCCATCATCTACAGACAAAAAGCCTGACTTTAATAATACATCAATGTATATTTTCCAAAATACACTGGCCTTGCGTTGCCCTTTACAACTGTACAGTACTGATGGCCGACAGCTAATGTTAGTTTATCGAGAGAATTCAAAAATATCACTGACTAGACAGAGTTTAATACTAGCAGTCGTAACATATTTAGATGGGAAATATGTATGGTAATACACAAGTTATTATACAGTTTCAGTTAACCTACCTTGAAGAAGACCTGCTGCTCGCCATAGCTCGCTCCTGTCACAGAAGGCAAGGCAGTCCATTCCAACCGCGTGAAAATGTAATGGGCGTGGCCAATCTGTGACCTCAATCAAGATGACTAATAGAATAAGGTGTTTCAGAAGATCCCGCCCACTGAGCTGCAGTTTTCAACTCACAAAACTTTTCAACTCAAAAGCAAAAATTTTAGATTCGCAAAAAATTAAACAAAACCGAAAGCAAAATGAATGAGCACACAGTGCATTAATCTGGTGGTAACCGCATAACATGGCAATAGTTTATTTTTTGCAGTGTGAATTTTTTTAAATAAATGTTTTTTTATTATTTCAAATCTTTAATTTTTTAATTGCATTCTACCTAGTTTTGGTCAAACTTCATATGTTTGTTTGAGTAATAAAGACACAAATTTAACCCCGGCATTTAAGGGTTCAAAACTTTTCAACTCACAAGCAAAATCTTTCAACCTGCAAGCAAAGATTCTACATGTGCAATAAAAGACAGCAGAAAAGAGAGCAAAATTAATGAGTATGCAATGAAAATTGTGGTAACTGCATAATAGGACAAGTGTTTATTTTTGCAATCCAAAATATTTTATTATCATTGGCCAATTTTTTTAAATTAAACGTGTTTTTTATTTGAAATCTTTAATTCTTTAATTACAACATACTTAATTTTACTTTAAAACTAAATATTTTTGATTGAATAATAAAGAAACAAATCTAGCTCCATACATTTCCACTGTTGGGCTAGTGCGAGCCAGGGCTTTTATCGGGCCGGGCTGAGCCAATAGTCAGAGAGCTTGAGCAGTGAGGCTGAAATTATGTCGCGTTTCCACTGTCAGGCCAATGACTCGCAGTGCAGAATGCGAACCTATTAAATGCATTAAATGATGTATACGCATAGGCCTATGTATATTTATTCATTATATTAGTTTACTCGCTGGCCGACTGCTGGCATCGTGCATCGAGTGGTCTCGCCACTAACAGAGGGATGACCGAGCGCACCAGCCATAATATAAAACAAGAAGAAGGTAGTTTTGCTTTCGCTCACCCAAAAATGCTCTGTTTGCACGATTTGATTAATATCATCATCTCCAAATACTTTATAAATAATATTTCAAAACTCCTCCATTGTTTATTGTTTTTAGAAAATATATTTTTTTCCAGATAGGCCTTTGTAAAATGAAAGTTAAAAATGGCTTGAAACCGTTTAATTTATTTGTATTATATATACCTAAATTGATATAGCTTTTATTTTATATTGGTTTATTTATTTAATGTTTTTATTATATACAATATTTCTTTAAATTAATTTAATATAGCTTAGGCTATTTTGTCTAGATGTAATATGATATTATTGTGTTGAGTTGATACGTAATTTGTACGTAACAGCAGCAACGTATGTACGTAACATATTTTATATTATCTCCAAAATAAATATACCCAGCCGTTCACAGCATCTGCAGAGCAGTGAAGTGAGCACTCGTTCGTCGATCTCTCACACACACATACACGCATTTAAATATTTTTTATATGAAGGCGTATACAAAAACTTTAAATGAGGAACGCGAGAAAATTTATTTTTTGATTTCAAAGTGTAAAACAAAGGTTAGTTGTGTTAAATGATTTAATTTGATTGGTGAGTCTTATGTTAAGTATGATTTGTGTTTTCACCATGCCATCAAAACTTGTTATTTTCAGTTTGCAGTGCTCTCTAGTCAGCAATTGGCCCCCAAATTTGGTAGTGTGTTAGCATGCACTAGAGCACCTGTGCCAGATTTCAGCACTGTGTTTAGTATGCAGTCTAGACAGTGAGCCACAGTTATAGTTTACCCCAAAAATTGTATTTGTTTTCTATTTACTTAGCCTCAAAAGGTTGAAAACACAGTTTTTTCTTTTTAGCACAAAATAAGATATATATTTTTAAAATGTTACAAACTGGTAGCCTGTCATGACTACCAGCGATTCAGTGGCTGCAGATATACACATAATTTTAAGATGTCGTTGGTCTTGTCACTTCTGATTTCTAACTTGTGGCTTTTATTTGTAGCTTAACAAGAAAATACTTGGTTATGCTTCAGAAGAATCTTCATCAAGATCAGATATCAGTGAGGATGATTACGTGCCAGATACTGAAGAGTCTGACAGTAACACTTCAGAAAAAGTAGAGAGTTTAGTAAAAAAGATAAGTAATAATAAGAAAAAGGTAAAGTCAACTTCAAATGTTCCAGCATGTAAAAAAAGACGTGCGTCTCCTTCACAATCCTCTGCATCTGACAAACAGGACAGTTCACTTCAATCTTCTTCATCAGGAGAACATGAAGAATCACATTCACCCAATAATCTTAATGTGAATGTCATGATGCTCAAAAAAAAAAAAGATGGAGCCAGACTATATAACAAAAAGTTTTACTGCCTTTTCTGCTTCAAACCATTCAGTAAAATCGCACGTCACCTAGAGTCTAAACATAAAGATAAGCCAGAGGTGGCAAGAGCGATTGCTTTTCCGAAAGGCTCTAAAGAGCGAAAAATACAGCTGAGTTTGTTAAGGAATAAGGGGAACCGATGTCATAACGCTCAGGTACTCAGTGAAGGAAGAGGAACGGTGATTCCTAAACAACAATCCACTGCACCAGTAAATGCAAGTGATTATTTGCACTGCATTAACTGTTCAGCGTATCTGAAGAGAAAATCGCTATGGCGGCATATGCAAAGATGCCAGCTGAGCCAGAAAATTAACAAAATGAAACCAGGGAAAACTCGTGTTCAGTCACTTTGCTCATATGCTGAACCTGTTCCAGACAGTATAAGTGAAAGGTTTTGGAAAATGGTGCTTGATATGCATGACGATGAGATAACCCATGTTGTCCGCAAAGAGAAAATCATACTGAAATTAGGGCAACATCTCTTCAATAAGCATGGCCATGATGTTACAAAGCATGAATACATCAGGCAAAAAATGCGTGAAACTGGACGTCTTGTCCTCGAAGGGAAAAAAAATGGTAAGCTGAAGGAGGTGTCTGATTTCTTTATTCCAGCTAATTTCCCTTATGTTATTCAAGCAGTTCACAGTGTAGCTGGCTTGAACGAAGAGACAAGCACATTTAAAACACCATCTTTAGCACTGAAGTTAGGGCACAACCTCAAGAAGATGGCCAGCATTATTGAGTGTGATGCCATGATGGCAGATGATAAGAATAGTCTTAGCAACGTGCAAGCCTTCAAGCAAATATGTGACACTAAATGGAGTGAGTGTGTGTCATCCCAGGCCCTTCGTAATTTGAGTGAAGTTAAATGGAACTGTCCACAGCTTCTTCCGTTTGCGGAAGATGTGAAGAAAATGCATCAGTATCTTGACTGCCAAAGTAAGGCATATCAAGCAAGACTTGAGGAAGAACAAAGTATGAAGCACTGGGCAGAACTTGCCAAAGTCACGCTTTGTCAGGTGATACTATTTAATCGAAGAAGGGAAGGAGAGGTGTCTAAGATGTCACTTAATTCGTTTACATTAAGGGACACATCCTCAACTCATCCGGATGTTGAGCTTGCTCTGTCCGATCTAGAGAAGTCACTTTGTAGTCATTTTCAAAGAATCGAAGTCCGAGGAAAACGTGGCAGAAAAGTCCCCATTTTACTCACTCCTGATATGGTCGTCTCAATGGAGTTGTTGGTGAAGACTCGCCGCAGCTGTGATGTGCCAGATGAGAACGTCTTTATGTTCGGAAGACCCCAAGCTCTCACTTTCTTCAGAGGATCTGACGTAATTCGTAACATAGCAAAAAGCTGTGGAGCAAAGCACCCCGAGGCATTGTCCTCCACCAAACTGCGAAAGCACATGGCCACTATGTCCAAGGTGCTAAACTTAAAAGAGAATGAAATGGATAACCTCGCAGATTTTTTAGGGCATGACATCAGGGTCCACAGGCAATATTACAGACTTCCTGAAGGCACATTGCAGCTAGCAAAAATTAGCAAAGTCTTGATGGCCATGGAACGAGGACAGCTTTCACAGTTTAAAGGACAGAATTTGGATGAAATCCAGATTGATCCCCAAGGTAAAGTATTCCCGGGTTATTACCGGGAACACCAGCATTAGTTATAGACAATTGTTGAATGTTATTCAAAAGTTGTTGCCTAATAATTTTGTCTGTTATAGAGAAACTTTTGCTGGACAGTGATGGATCCGAGTCTGAAAATGAGATTGAGTCAACTGGAAATGGTGCCTCACCTTCAAATTCAGCAGGTACTGTATGTGTAATGTGTGTTATTTGTTTTGTGCTTAGCAAGGAATAATGACCACAAACATAGTAAAATAAAAGCAAATGTATGGTTTATTGTCATGTATTGTCAGTGTTAAGGCTTGTACATGTCATGGAAGAAAAGTGAAATGAAACTCAGGATTAAATCATGTTTGCTACTCTCCATAATAATGTCCTCCTGCTGACATTGTTGTTGCTGTTGTGTTTATCATACAGCTCTTGGTGTTTAGACACCAGTGAAAAATGCAGCTCCACAGTCATCTTTCCTCTGTGCATTATCTTCATTGCATGAAAGTGAAAGTGTGTTCGCCTAAACATGGAGGATATCACTTCTGCTGTTTACACACATCATTCACTTTTCTTTTCAGCTTGCTTTTAGTCCCGAAAAAAAACATTAAGGACAACATATTCTTAAAGCACACAGCACAATAAGTGACAATTAAAATTATTATTTTAAACATTCTCATTAGTTATGATCTTATTAAATTCTCAATGTTCTTCAACTGAAGGGAAATGATGGGAAAGGTGGAAAATGGTACACATTACTTGGGAAAAAAAACTGGGTGTCATTGCTGTAGTCATGCACACAGTGAGACTGGAGACAGGATAAATCAAGAGACCAGGGGCCTCATGTACGAAGACTTGCGTGGAAATCATACTAAAACACAGAAAAAAATTCAGATGTATGAAACACTGCGTACGCCAAATCTCGCGCATATTCTGTTTGTACATCTGAATGAACGTGAAACTGAGCGCAACATGCACGAGAACAAAACCCCTCCCTGCCTCCTCCCCCGTATGAATATGCTAATGACTCTACTTTGGCAAAACCCAACGAAAAAGTAACGGCAAAATGAAGCAAAAAGAGGAACTTTGAACAGAATGTGAATGTGAGGTGCTGTTTTCGGAGGTAGACCAGAGAAAAACTGTTTTATTTGCAAGTTTGTCCTCCAGAATTAATAACAAAAGAAAAAAATAGAGTGGGAGAGTTTAGCTGATGCGGTTAACAAAGTTAGGTCTGAACATCGCACTGAGTGGAGCAGGTAATCATTATTGGCCTGTTGCTTATTTTAGAGTCTTTGTGTGCAGGTAGTGGTATTAATCTAGGAGAACACAGAAAACAATGAGACCAGGAGACAAAGGCACCAGGACACAAAGAACCAACAACAGCAAACAGGTAAGTAGCAATGGGTGAGTCAGGTAAGTTCATTGGTGTGAACCGTAGATCAAACTCTGGGTAAGAGCAGAGTGACTGTTAATAAAAGGAACTGATGAGGGAGCGCAGAGGTGCGATAAAAATGTAAGCAGGGGATTTTGATCGGATTGATTAGGATTCAGGTGGGGAAGGTGGCTGTGGTGACTGCCTGAGATTACAGTCTTCTCCAGAGGAGGCTCCTGATACCCTTATGTGATGTTGGGGACGGATGGAGCTGATGACATCTTTGGCCACTGGCATCCACTGTGCCACCAATACCAAGCTTGCAGGAGCCAGAGGGTCTTCTACTGCCTGGATGTCCCAGTAGGTTGTCATCTGTGCACAGAAGGGTTTGTAGGCAAAGATGTTATAAGACCGCTGTGATGTGCTGGCACTATTTGGCCAAGTTAAGGGAGTTAATCAGGATGTCTTCAATATAGACAATAACAAAACAATGGAGGAACTCACAAAACACCTTGCATAATGAAAGATGGCTGGGAAGATGGAGAGTACATACAGCATGACCTGGTACTTGCAGTACCAAAAGGGTTGACGAAAGCTGTCTTTTACATCTTCCAGTCGGTAAGTAAGGCAACTGGACTACCTGGGAGTTCAGTGTGTGGTATTTAATGCTCTTCAGCTGCTTCAGAATGCAGCAGCACGAGTGGTCTTTAATGAAGCTAAAAGAGCACATGTCACTCCACTGCTCATCTGTTTGCACTGGCTGCCAGTTGCTGCTCGCATCAAATTCAAAGCTCTGATGTTTGCTTACAAAGCGACCTCTGGCTTTGCCCCTTCTTATCTGCTCTCACTTCTGCAGATGTATGTGCCCTCTAGAAACTTGCGTTCTGTGAATGAACGTCGCCTCGTGGTTCCATCCCAAAGAGGAAAGAAATCACTTTCCCGAGCTCTCGCGTTCAATCTGCCCAGTTGGTGGAATGAACTCCCTAACTGCATCAGAACAGCAGAGTCACTCGCTGTCATCAAGAAACCACTAAAAACTCAACTATTTAGTCTCCACCTTCCTTACTAATCTGCAATTGCCTCTCTGGCTCCTCCACTAATTAAAAAAAAAAAATTACTAATATTCTTGCTTCTTATACTTTCTTTACAGACCTGAAACTTGCCTACAGCACTTATTCACTGTTGCTCTTATAGTTGTGTAAGTTGCTTCCTTGTCCTCATTTGTAAGTCGCTTTGGATAAAAGCATCTGCTAAATGACTAAATGTAAAATGTAAATGTAATGCAATAATGGAGACTTCCATTGTTTTTGCCCACAAAGAAGAACCTGGAAGCAGGCAATGAGATTGATGATTAAGTCCTCCACACACTCCTCCATAGCCTTGTGCTCTAGGCAGCAGCTGGATAGTGCAGTCCCATGTCTGATGAGATGGAAGATAAGGGGTTGCCCATTTACTAAAGACATCCTGTAATGCAGAATACTCTGATGCGACCACTGACATGATTTGGGTATCAGGATTCAACACTGGACGTGGGGCTTGATGAGGCAGTCTATGAATAAATGTCCAGGGGCAGCGCAGAATAAACATACTTCAGCAGGTAGGTGGCATTCAGCTTCTGTGCTTGAGACGTGGGTAAGGTACACTTGCAAGAGATCTGGTACCGGAGTACAGGCAGCATAGGAGGCAAGCTCGTGAGTGGCGTTGGAGATATGGCAAGCAGATAGTGATTGGAATAGGCAATAGGCAGACACCATTACTCAATGGTGTTGTACATCATAATAGCAGAACGAATGTTTGGGTTCAAGCTTTGTTGATAGGTTCTAATGAGCACGGTCTCGTTCCACCCACTAGCTACTGTCAAAGTCTGGTGAGTGAAATTGCCAATGGTGGATGAACCTGGGTGGAAACAGAATAAATGTTTGGAGGTCGAGAGTGCTTCTGTGGCCATACTGAAAGCTTTGAAGGATTGGTTAGCGAAATGAACAAATGTGTTGACAATAACAGGTAAGTAGCAATGGGTAAGTGCAGAGTAATTGCTTATAAAGGAAACTGATGAGGGGTGTAATTAATCAGTTATTAGGGAACTGTGGTCAGGTGTACTGGGATTCAGGTTGGGGAGGTGGCTGTGACAACGGTCTGATATTGGTATTTAGGAGTTATTATTGAAAAATCTTGTGCTAAAAGAGATGTATTGTTTTTCAGAGAAATCAAAGAAGTCTGCTGAGGTTGGACAACACCAAGAACCATCCAAAGGTAATGAGATTTAAATAAAAAAGATGCTTTAAAAACTTCTGACGTTGTTATAATTGTGAATAAAATTCATTCTGTGCACTGCTTTTATGATTTGCCCTTTACTTGCTTTCATTATTTTTCTATTCTATATGTTCTATATTATATATTTTTATATCCTGAGGATGAAGTGAAAATATGTTTTGTTTCGACTGCTAATATTTTCTTAAATACATGTGTGACACATTTACTGGTAATTTACTTAGTAGGTATTCTGTGCCATTACTGAATAATGTTCTCAGTTGTACTCGTATGTTTGTAGGAGGCAAGAATCCTAAAAAACTGCAGCCGACTAGCAAGGACTTGCCGGAACCGCACAGAACAAAGAGTAAGCTGTTTTTTAAAATGTCTTCTGAAATAAGTTGCCCTTTCTGTTTTTCTTCTAAAGTTTATTCATGTACATGCAAGGTAGACGTCACAAACGGATTTCCTTCTAGTCATTATCCATGAATTCAATCAATACTGCCTGCTCCATACTGCGGGCACTTTTATATAGGGGCAGCAGTAATATTACATATACTGTTTAATTAAAGCCTTAAATCATGTTGTTGACTCACAAAGTTGATGCAGAATCACAAAAAAGTGCTGCATTTGCAGGTACAGTACAGTAAAAAAGTCATAATTAGTCATTTTTAGCTACTGCTTTTGATCTGTCAAACCTTAGAATCTTATGTAAATGTGGTTTTCTTTGCAGCTGCTTAACTGATTTGAATGTAAACAAATAAAAATCAGTTTCTGAAATTATCTGATTTTTGATAGCATAACATATTCGTTAGCATATGAAAAGTGGCCTGCATGCATAAGCTCACAAATAACTATTAACTAAAAATTTTAGACATCTTGCTGTAATTTATGAGAATAGTTAAACTTACATGGTGACTAATTGCAAGCATTTTTTTCCTTTTATTGCTGGGTGATGTAAACATGACAGATTGTCAGCCATCAACTAAATTTTAGCAAAAATGTGTATACAACTTTAAAAACAATGAGACACACTGAAGACCATGAATTAGTTTTATTTGGTCTTTAAGTCTTTTTTTCACTAATTATGTTTTAAATTTTATTTAGGATCTTCACAAAACGAGCGAAGAAGGTGGTCTGTGGAGGAGATCA
The DNA here is from genome assembly GCF_052040795.2 of Danio rerio. Taxonomy (NCBI): domain Eukaryota; kingdom Metazoa; phylum Chordata; class Actinopteri; order Cypriniformes; family Danionidae; genus Danio; species Danio rerio. The sequence goes on from NC_141032.1 coordinate 35,846,476, forward strand.
AGGCCGTGGAGAAGACAATGATGGAATTCATAATGTCTGGAAAGGTTCCTGGTAAAGCCCAGTGCATGAACTGTATCGAAAGTTCCCCAGCAGCACTTCAAAGTAGAAGTTGGGAGGGGGTGAAATTTTATGTAAAAAATCGCATTGATTCCCTAAAGAAAAAATTGTGAAAGGTAAGGACCTTCATCTAATTATTTTTTTTCGTGTTTGCCGGAAGAAAGAAAATATATTACTTAAAAAAATGTGAGAGGTAGGTGAAAGGGCCTTCACCACTGTTTTTTTTTCATGATTGTTGAAAGCAAGTTTGATTTCGTTAAAGCAAAAAAATGTAAAAGGGCCTTCACCAGTTTTGTCTTTGTTAAAGGCAACATGTATGTGAATCTTGTTTAAGCAAACTCAACATGCATCTGCTTAAAGAGCAGTATACTAAAACTTTCACGTTAAAATTTAAATAAATGTTTAAAACACTAAAACACTTCCGAGTTGTATTGAGTTTTTACATTCTCGTAAATTTGGCTATGTCTCCGTTAATTTTTATGCGTATCTCAGAATATCTAATAAAAGAAATGCTTGATAGAATGCCAAGATGCTCATACATTATTTAAATGCACATTAAAACAACATATGTGTACAACTGAGCAGGATAAACATTTTATTTTATTAAAAAAGCTAAGACTTTTTTCTGTTTACACCCTTAGAAATGGTCTATTGTAATATAACATAGAATAAACAGAGAATGCAAGATAAAAGTAAAATTCAATAAAATATAAATGCACACAATTTTCCCTTATAAATAACTCTTTAATAGTTGTCTAAATGTAATTTGTAGTCTTACAGTGACTTATTATAAAAATATGATAATATACTGGTATGTCATATTGACACCTGGTGGTTCCTTGTGGTAAGACAAAATAGCGACGTCCCCACAAGAATAGAAAAACCTGACAAAAATTCATTTTTTTAAACTTCAGAATTCTTGATAAAAAATTATTGTTTTTATGATAGAAAAATCCCCTGGACACATATGAGTTGAAATTATGGCTTAATTGTATTTAGAAATTGCTGTCCCCATATGTAACCTTCTAGTCACAAGTCCCCATGGGGCACAAAAACAAGTATGTGTGTGTGTGTGTGTGTGTGTGTGTGTGTGTGTGTGTGTGTGTGTGTGTGTGTGTGTGTGTGTGTGTGTGTGTGTGTGTGTGTGTGTGTGTGTGTACTCCTGAACCAATGACAAATCATAAGGCACTATGATAAACAATATCCAATTTATTTAAAGCATTCAGAGATTTGTGCATGTTCAGTATATCTTCATAATTCACTACTGATAGAAATGTACTCTTAACTAGACGTTTTTGAGCTCAGAAGGAGAAACATTTTTGTTAAACAAAAATAAAAAGCTAATATTGGTCTCTGTTTTTTTTAAAGGCTATTAATGTGAATTTCTTCTTTCATAACTATAAGTAGTCAACTAATCATCAAGCCAGAAACCTAAATATTTATAAGATGTAATAGTTTTGTGTGAGAAATAGACAGAAATTAAACAAGCTTTGCAAAAAAAAAAGCAAACAATACATTCATTTAATTATTATTATTATTATTTTATTTATTTTTGTTTATTTATTTTTTCTTTTTTTCCAGGTAGGAATAAACATAAAAAGCTGCTTGCAAGTCTCAGTAAAGTCTTTCCCTTTCGTTGTGTTTATTTAGACAATCATAGCTAAGTTAATTGATTTATGATGGATAATTTCTTCTGAATTACCTGCCACTGATGTCTTTTACAACTCATTCAGGCTGTGTGTAATCTAAGTTGTGATAAACGGCCCTAACAAACTACCCAAACAAATCACTTATTCCTTTTTTTTTTATATAATGGTTAGAAAAGGTATGTTAATTTGTATTGATGTCTGTCATGCTGAATGCTCATGCAAAATTGTTTCTAAATTTATATATTCTTATACTTTATTCTGTTTACATTAATTCTAAGTAAAATGATGAAACATTAAACACTTTGCCTGCATTTGATATTTTTAAATTTCACATTTTTAAATTTACTTTCAAATTAATCTATCTCGTGCTTGTTTTGCAAAATATATCAGCCCTCATGGCGTACAGTAAGATGAGACAATTTCTCTCTTGGCATATTTTGATGGTGGCATTTATGTGGTCCAACTAGTTAAAATGAGCTTTCCTTTGTGCTAGGAGGAAAGTAGAACAGAGGGACACTTTGTACTTGTCGCTGCTTTTTGATTGCATTGAATGAGCAGGAATCCCATCCATTCTGTCGCTTTGAGTGCTCTGACCCTGAAACCAGAACAAAAGTGTCCAGCTTTCCAGGCCACGCCTCCCCAAGCTCACTGTCCTGCCTTGCATTTACACTTGCAGCAACTCTGTGACCCCAACGCAGATTTAAATTAATAACACTCTCGCATGTGCACAGTTCTTAGTGAATGGAGTTAAAAGAACTAATATTTATCCCCTTTTCCCCCTAGTTGGTGAATTGCTCTAAGAATTGAAACCAAAAGAAATTGTATTGCAAGCTCTCTGAAATATTAGGTTTAAATTTTCATGCATTTCTTGCACAATCTTCTTGTTTCTTTTTTTTTTTTGTACATATTACAGTCAAAGGGTTTTACAGAGGGAATTTTGACAGTCAAATTTAGTATGAACGTATCCCTTTATAAAAATCTTCAGAATATAAATATTAGTTCTGTGCTAAAATGTATCTAAAATAAAAGTTTGTTTTGACATAATAGACCGCGTACACACACATACTGTATATTATGTATATATAAATACACACATGAATGCATATCTTTGAGCAAATGTTGGTTTATATTCAGATATAAAGTATATATTGGTGTATGAAATTTTATCTAAATTAAAATATCCAAGTAACAATGTTTGTAATCTATATTTTGTTTCTATCACATTTACTGTATATAATACACACGTATATTATGTCAAAACAAATCTTTATTTTGGATGCAATTCATCTTTGCCCAGCACTAAGAAATATGAAAAAAAAAAAAAAAAACAACGGTAAAGTTTGGTGTATGTAAGGGGAGATTTAAGGCTCAGTGTGGGAGACAAAACTACTTTTGAGAAAACAGCCCTTACAAATATGCATTGCTTTTGAAATCTGCAGATAAAATCAATAAAGTGTGAGAAAGATGCATTTTAGATGTTCTCCTTGTATTCTATTTTTAAAAAGGCATTTTATGAACAGCCAAAATGTTAAAATTGACAAGTACATGTCAATGTCAATTTTATTTATATAACACTGATACACAACCAAAGGTTTACCAATGTGCTTAACAATACAAAATCACAAAGAACAAGTATAAAATTATAGATAAAACAAACAATTCTCACTTATAGTTATTATAGCTAAAAAACAAAAAATTTCGCTGATAAATTGCCAAATCAAAGAGGGAAGTTTTCAACCTAGATTTAAAAACAGACAGAGATGATATAGACCTAATAAAGAGGGGTAGAGCATTCCACAAGGTAGGATCGGCTACTACGAAAGCTCGATCACCCCTGCATTTCAGCCTCGACTCTGGGATATATAATAGTCTCTGGTTAGATGACCGAAGAGACTGACCAGGCTGACGTTCAGTCAACAGGTCTGACAGGTAGGAAGGAGCCAGGCCATTTAAAAATCAAGAGAAGAATTTTAAAAGTGACATGATAGTGCACAGGCAACCAGTGCAAAGAGCGCAAACTGGTGTGATGTGGTCATATTTTTTTCAGATGAAAAACTGTATTTTCGCCTGCAGTATCTCGCATTAATAATGCCTATTTATTTTGAAGATTTCAGAGCACTGACTGACCACGTTATTTATTATTGTTTTTTTTTCCTTTAGATTCAAGAAGTATTCATTTAGACATGGAGGATATCGTTATAGCTGGAATTTCAGGTCGCCTTCCTGAGTCGAACAATTTGGAAGAATTTTGGCAGAACCTTTTCAATGGAGTGGACATGGTCACAGAAGACGACAGGCGGTGGAAACCAGGTATGGCTGACTGAATTGACATGATTTTGATTGCAAATGCTGCTCCTGAGGTCTCCCTGGCTGCCATTCTGTGCTTTTCTTGTCTGTCTGGCTTTTTGGGTCTTATGAAGGACCCGTCTCTCTTCTCTCTGTTGGCACCAAGCTAATACTCTCATTCATGTGCTAAAGCACAAGCAAGCTTAGGCTGTTGAGTAGAGAGCTCTTTTGATTCCTTTTTTTCTTCTTTTTTAAAATTCTAGGTCTGTATGGCCTTCCCAGAAGAAATGGAAAACTAAAAGAAATCGACAGATTTGACGCAGCCTTCTTTGGCGTGCATCCCAAACAGGCCCACACCATGGACCCACAGCTCAGGCTTATGCTAGAGATATCGTACGAGGCCATCGTTGATGGAGGTCAGTATCAGATGCCATGTTTCATTTCGGTCTTGTTGCAAAATACAATAGATAAAATAATCGGCTGAAAGGAAGAAAAAAATATCTGGATATATTATGCCTCATGTTTTACCACTCATATCATATTTTTCGCATACTACATTTAAAAGTTTAGTCAGTAATTTTTATTCAGAAAACATCTTTCTGAATAAAAAGAATTTATATTTAAAGGTATTTATACTTATATGGTGGTAAAAATATGCATAATTGTGTCCCAAAAATATTTAGCAATGCAAGATGAAGATAAGAAATCAGTATATAAGAATGATTTCGGAAGGATTACACTGTAAAAAGTGTTTAGTTACTTGAAGCGAGTATACTAATTGCCCTAAAAGCAACAAGTTGACTTTATTTAATAAACAATGTAAGTGAACCCATTGTAACTTGGAGCTGTTAAGTTGACTCAACTTAATTTTTATAAAAATGCCAGCTTTACTCACTTAAGTCAACTAATTGCTTTTTACGGTGTATGTGACCCTAAAGAATGCAACAGCTGCTTAAAACTTAACTTTGCATTCATAAATCAGGCTGTCCGTGGGGTCTTGAAATGTCTTAAATCCCAAAATTTAAATTGTAGGCCTTAAATTTGCTAAAATATTGTGTTGTAGATCTTACATAGTTTTTAAACATCCTAATTTTTCTTTGTTCATGTATTGCTACCCAATCTGGCCATCAACACCAATTTTAAAAGGTAATTTTAACTCTATTTACCATAATAGTTTATTATTTTCCTTACAGTAACATTTGTTTAAAAGTGCTCTATGTATTTACTGCTAAGCACACCGACTTGGACACATTGTTGGTGTGTCCATTGTTTTTAAAACATTTGTTCATTTTTTTTTTGTTTATGTTGGGGAAAAAGTGTTTGGACACAAGTAGAGCTTGCTTGTTTTTACACAATATCTAAAATAAGTTTAAAAAAAAAAAAATTATTATTGTATTATTAAAGTATAGTTTTTTAGGGCAAATAAAAATCTTTTCCATCTGGGCCATTTGACAAATTACATAGCGTTGAGCCCTTTATGAGTCTACAATTTCATTCATAATGGACTTAATGTCTTTAAAAAACCCTGATCAATACAATTTATTTATTTATTTTTCTACACAATTCTGTGTTTTTAATCCAATAAATGGTTCTTTGGCTAGGGTAAGGAACTTCAGTATATGGTATATTAATATAGTCTACAGTATTTTCCCTAAATAAAAGTATAAACCATTTCTTGGCTCTACATGACCAAAGTAATACAAATACCTGCATCTATAAATGTACAAAACCATTGTACAAACCCATTGTCATTCTTGATTTTAGGCATAAACCCGGTGTCCATGCGTGGCAGCAAAACTGGCGTCTACATTGGAGTGAGCGGCTCAGAGGCAGGAGAGGCCTTCAGTAAAGACCCGGAGGAGCTGCTGGGATACAGCATGACAGGATGCCAGCGAGCCATGTTTGCCAACCGCTTGTCCTACTTCTTTGATTTCAATGGTATGCAAACATTACAAGTTAATTACTGACTCCATTCTTTCTGTGGGAGAATTATGTTGTCAGAAAGTTTTGAACGACCGTGTCATCGTCGCTCTGTCAGTATGGTGTGATGTGTCGTGTGAGGTGATTTAAATAAGTGACTCATAACACAATCACGTCTTTCACTGGTGTAACTTGACTCATACTCTCATGTAAAACTGATGCAACCAGTTGAGATGGATTACTTGCATATTCTTCCACAATGTGATTCAATATATCAGCCATTAACCCTGTGTGCTGGTTAAAATTTTTCATCCACACTGGGGTGATTTTGAATCTTAAATTGACCACAACTTTTTCTGTTTCTCAGCAAATGGATTGATATTTAATGCCAATTTGTTTTTTTATATGTTGGAAAAACAGATTGAGACAATAATAAAAACAACAACAATACATGACTACATATTATCATGCATTCTTGATTGTTGCTGGTTTTTCCCTGTTGGGAAGAGGTCAATTTTACTGTTGATCATCAGTTCCAGTGCAAAAACAAGCTTAGTTTCTGACTTCTATATGGAGTATACACTACCTGGCAAAAGTTTTGTCATTGATACCAGTTGTAAGAGCAACAAATAATAACTTGACTTCTAGTTGATCATTTGAAAAGTGGCAGAAGGTAGATTTTTCCAAGTAATCATCTGTTGAAGTGCATCATAATCATCACAAATACCGCTGAAGACCTATTGGAACCTGCATGAACCCAAGATTCTCACAGAAATCAAGATTGGTAATGCAAAAAAAATACGCTCAGTGTGTTACGCTCAGTATGGGGGCGTGCGAGAGATTTGCTGTGGATTGTAGCATCAACAGCCTGAAGAAAGAAAAATTTGTGCTGCCCGTTACATTACAAACCACAGGAGAGGAAAAATTCTTCAGCAGGAGAGCACTCCTCATACTTCATCCACCACATCAAAGTTCCTGAAAACAAAGAATGTTAAGATGCTCCAGGATTGGCCAGCCCATTCACCAGATATGAACATTATTGAGCATGTCTGGGATAAGATGAAGAAGGAGGCCTTGAAGATGAATTCAAAGAATCTTGATGAACTCTCGGAATCCTGTAAGAACGCTTTCTTTGCCATTTCAGATGACTTTATTAAAAAGTTATCTGAGTCATTGTAGAGATGTATGGATGCAGTCCTCCAAGCTCATGGGAGTCACACACAATATTCATTATTTTTTCACTGCACCATGACTTTATATTCTATACTGTACAGTATTTCTATCAAGTGACAAGACTTTTGTCTAAACAAATTCAGACCTTAATTAAAAATCAAGACATGAACATATTTTGTGGTAAAATAAGTATAACCTTCACACTTATTTTGTTTCACCACTTCTGATACCAAATGATCAACTAGAAGTCAAGGTTTTATTTGTTGTTCCTAAAACTTGGATAGGCGACATGACTTTTGTCAGGTAGTGTAATGTGTGAGCAAGAGACCTTTGTGCTGAGATATGTCTGAGAAAATCCTAATAAGCTGCTAAAAATAGTGTATTTATGCACACACTATAATCTGCTATTTTACTCAATAGAACTATAATAAAACTAGATACTTTTTTTTTTTTTGCATAGGCCTATCTGAAGGGTTAATGCTGCCAACTGATCAGCAGTTAAAATGACACCTCTTACCTCTACAGAAAAAACCACTAACAATCAAGAATGCATGATAATGTTGTCTTGGCTTTGTAATCAAAAAATGTCAAATGGAACAATGTTATAATGGAAGTAAATGGGGCAAAAACAGCCACCAACATAACAAAATCAGTTTGAACAATACACAAGGGTTATTAACTGTTTTGTTTGATGTACTGTGAACATTCAGGTCCCAGCACAGCCATTGACACAGCGTGTTCCTCTAGTCTGCTGGCACTGGAAAACGCCTTCAATGCTATTCGCCATGGCCAATGTGATGCCGCACTCATTGGCGGAGTGAACCTGCTGCTCAAGCCCAACACCTCAGTGCAGTTCATGAAACTGGGCATGCTCAGTCCTGAAGGAACCTGCAAGTCATTTGATGCCTCAGGTGAGATTGCATGCATCACTGCTTTTTTGTCTGCTGCTTTTTTTTTGCCGGCACAGGAAGCTATAAAATAAATCTGGCTTACAAACATTGGTCACCAAAAAAATGACAATATGGCTCTCTAGGAAGATACTTATCCTTTTTTTTTTTTTTTTTGAGTTCCATTTGGAATTTATATCTTTCAGAAAATATTGTTGAAGAAATTGAACCATTATTGTATTCCAGTTCTTTTTGTTCAATGTAAACTTTATATAAAGCTACAGCATGGGGAAAATTCACAAGAATTGCTTGTTCGCTTATTGGCCAAAAAAACTCCTACGGCCGTAGTGTATGTGAGTGTCTATGGGTGTTTACCAGTACCTGGTTGTGGTTGGAAGGCCTTTCGCTGTGTAAAACAGATGCCAGAATAGTTGATGGTTCATTCCGCTGTGGTGACCTCTGATAAATCAGCCAAAGGAAAATGAATGAATGAATGAATGAAATAAAATTATTGTAATTTAAAGCATTTTTGCAGAAAACTGTAACTGTAAATCAGGATTATTTCACCTATTACGTGTTTCATAACTCTTCTGAAGTTAAAATAGTGATATTTTTTTTCTGAAAATTAATAAAAATATTTCTCAAACACAATCTTATTGTTTAAAAGAAAAAAAATCCTCAAGATGACTCCTTTTTATTATTGCTAATGTAAAAATCTACTGTATGTGTGTGTATTTATACATCTAGGGTTTAAAACATCAACAAACTAAGCCTTCTTAGTGTTTAGTGTTGCATAATGATGAATACCCCATACTAAATAGTATATGAAGCAGCATGCATTATGCAACATTCGCATTTAAGCTGAAAGCTTTTAAGCAGTGCTATGCTATATTGTTGTCACATGGCATGTTTAATTCAGTGAGTGCCTTCTGGTTATCTAGGGAGTAAAAACAGTTACATTTTTTTGCATTGTTTTGTACAGTTTTGTTATAATGTGGTTTTAAAACCCTAATCAAGTGCTGTTTCCTTTGTTATACCACAAATCAAACATTGAGCACATTGCTATTTTGATTTAAAACCCAATTCAATATGTTTACTTGAGTATTGAACATTTTAAGTAATATTGCTTTACACAATAAGCACACTACACCAATGGAACAGTATGTGACTATATTTCAGGTTTGCACTCCTTTTTGTAACTGTAGGCTTTATTTACACCATTTTATTTTCTTTAACCCTTTAGGAAATGGGTATTGTCGCTCAGAGGCTGCTGTTGCAGTACTCTTGACGAAGAAGTCAATGGCTAAGAGAATCTATGCCACGGTTCTCAATGCTGGCAACAACACAGACGGCTACAAAGAGCAAGGTAAACTCACCCATTTCTACCTCATACGTCAAATCTGCCACAAATCCCCAGCAAGAGTGAAATCAACACAGTTAATACCTGCTTACCTCTGGATATTGGCGTTTACATGAACATTGGCATGCCAAGTGTCATAGATGGCTTTTCCCCCAGTGCCTCCTGCCACACTTTACTCGCCAGTGTTTTTAGGCATCACACTTGGCTGAGCGGGTTTGAAATTGCTGGCAAACATCTCATCTGATATCAACTGATATCAGATCCCTCCATTTACTGTAATGGGTCATGTGCTGCTACACTGAAGACAGAAAAATCTGTGCTGCATGCGGCTCACATGTGCGTTCCAGAAAGGCGTATGTCATAACCGCTGTTGTACTGTACATGTTCTCATTTCCTGGAATGTGGTGTTTCTTCTCTTTTCTCAGGTGTGACGTTCCCTTCAGGTGAGATGCAACAAAGACTGGTCCGTTCTCTTTACCAGGAGGCCAACATCTCACCTGAGCAGGTGGAGTACATTGAGGCCCACGGCACCGGTACTAAGGTTAGTCAAAGAGAAGTTGTGCACAAATCACCACATACACACTGGAATTTGGTTTTAAGATCGTGATTTAGTGCTTAATCCTGTTTTGTACTTGCACGGTTCAGTAATAAGGGGAGTAACAAGTGTGTTCTGCAACCAAATTAAATCCTGCACTGGAAAAAAATTATCATTTGTCTTGTTTCTAGTCCTAATATCTAAAAAACTTTAAATCAAGAAGAATTTTGTAGACAAGCAAAAAAGATGGTCCTGTTTCAGAACAATTATGTCAATATAATTTATATAATATATAATAAATGACAATCAAATGAGTGAGTTTTCCTTAAAACATGAAAAATAAGAAGCGAACAAGCTGGATTTTCTTTTTGTCTACCCCATTGGCAGATGATTTTGCTTGTTTTAAGGTAAAACTCACTAAATTCTGGCATACTATTTTTTGAAAACAAGACAATATCTTTTGCTTTCTAAAAGATGCTTCTTGATATAAGATTTTTTTTTTACATTTGGATTAGAAACAAGAGAAAAACCTGGAGGGCCAAAGCTCTGCACAGTTTTGCTCCAACCCTAATCAAACACGGCTGATCAAACTAATCAAGGTGTTCAAGACTACTAGAAACTATTAAACGGGTGTGAGTAGGATGCTTTAATTTAAGAATAAACTGACCAAAAATATTTCAAAATGTCTTAAGACTGCTTACTTTATTAGCCCTATAAACTGAATATCTTAAGCCAAAAAGACATCACTTATAATAATTGGACTGGGCAAATCAAACAAGAGCTTATTGAAGTAACATGATGCCTCTGTTGATGTTATGGTTGAGGATTTTAACCAAAAGTCTTTTAGTCACTGTGATATTACTTTAGTCAAATACAGCAGATACCAAATACCAAAAGGCATATCAAATGTATGATTGTCACCCTCAATCTACGCAATTTCGCATTTATATGATGCATAGATGATTATAATATTACTAATGTATTCATTTGCATTCATTTTGAACATTATTTCACTATATACTTTGACTTTTTTGATTAAAAATTATCCGAAACATAAAAATAGACACTTTACTTGCATTTAATAGGCTTTCAGTTAATATAAAATCACTTTTGTGACTTACTTTAAACCAGACATCTTGTACTTTGCATGTAAATACATTAATTGAGTAATAGTCATGGCAGCGTTTCAAATTGTGGAAGATAAAAATGGCGGTTTACTTAAACAGGTTGGAGATCCTCAGGAAGTGAACGGCATTGTGAGCGTGTTCTGTCAGTCACCGAGGGATCCTCTTCTGATTGGTTCAACCAAATCCAACATGGGACACCCGGAGCCTGCCTCTGGATTGGCAGCTCTTGCCAAGGTAAATAAAAAAAATAAAATAAATAAAACATGACTGACCATCACGCATGCTAAATGTGAAGTAACTCTCTGTCTCTCTGTCAGGTGGTTTTGTCTCTTGAACATGGCGTCTGGGCTCCCAATGTTCACTTTAATGAACCAAACCCTGACATTCCTGCACTGACAGATGGTCGGTTGTGTGTGGTGTCGAAGCCTACACCAGTCCGCGGTGGCATCGTGGGCATCAACTCATTTGGGTTTGGAGGCTCAAATGTCCATGTGATCCTGAGTCCACATGTTTCAGATTCATCGGATAAAACACCAGCTCCTTCAGTCCCCAGACTCTTGCAGGCCTCGGGCCGCACTGAGGAGGCCGTCACTGCCCTCTTCAGCAACGCCCAGCAGCATCAGGAGAACTCCAGCTACCTGTCTCTGCTGAATGATGTGTCTGGGGTCCCAACGGCAGGAATGCCATACAGGGGCTACACACTGATCGGGGCGCAGGGGGAGCTAACAGAGGTTCAGCAAACACAGCCCACACCAAGACCACTCTGGTACATTTGCTCAGGTGAGGGGATGTCTTTTTTTTTTTTAGATAAAATATCCAGAGGTAATTCCATAACTTTTAGTTGAGACTTTCAGTCCAGAAAGATTGAAACCAAGATATTTATTGATTATTTGATTTATTTATTTAAATTGGGAGGGGGGGGGTCTATAACACGAATGCTGGTACTGTTAAATTGTGTAAAATATCATTTTAAAAGTGCACACACACAGAGAACTGACAATAAAAGTAAAATGAGAGAAATTTGATCATAACAGTTTGCTAATTTCATATGCACATTAGCATTCTTAAAAGCATAGCATAAAATTTAAGGTGTAAATAGTAGATAAAACTACACTCGCTACACTTTATTAGGTACACCTGTCCAACTGCTCGTTAACGCAAATTTCTAATCAGCCAATCTCATGGCATCAACTTAATACATTTAGGCATGTAGACATGGGCTGTGTCCGAAACCGCATACTTCCATACTATATAGTACGCTAAAATCAGTATGCGAGCCGAGTAGTATGTGCGAATTCATAGAATTCGAAAATCAGTATGCGAGAAGTACCTGGATGACTTACTACTTCCGCCGAGATTCTAGAGTGCGCATCCCATGCATTCAGCGATATCCCATGATGCCCCGCGAGCGAATTCATGAATGGGAGTAAAGCGACGCAATTGACGCAGGTAGGTCATGTGACCATGACAAAATGGCGGATGTAGTACGTCCGAATTCCATTCATACTTTTCACGTTTATACTGTATAGAACGTACTTTTCTAACGGCCGAGTAGTACGTTTACATTCAAATGCAATACCTAATGAGTAGTAGGCGGTTTCGGACGCAGCCATGGTCAAGACAATCTGCTGCAGTTCAAACCAAGCATCAGAAAGGGATTTAAGTGACTTTGAACGTGGCATGGTTGTTTGTGCCAGATGAGCTGGTCTGAGTATTTCAGAAACTGCTGATCTACTGGGAATTTCATGCACAACCATCTCTAGGGTTTACAGAGAATGGTGCCAAAAAGATAAAATATCCAGTGAGCATCAGTTCGGAGGAAGCAATAGCCTTGTTAATGCCATAGGTCAGAGGAGAATTGCCAGACTGGTTCGAGCTAATAGAAAGGCAATAGTAACTCAAATAACCACTCGTTACAACTCGGGTATGCGGAAGAGCCTCTCTGAATGCACAACACGTCTAACCTTGAGGCGTATGGGCAACAGCAGCAAAAGACCACACATGGTGCCACTCCTGTCAGCTAACAACAGGAAACTGAGGCTACAGTTCGCACAGGCTCACTAAAATTGGACGATAGAAGATTAGAAAAACATTGCCTGGTTTGATAAGTCTCCATTTCTGCTGCGACATTTGGATGGTCAGAATTTGGCGTCGACAACATGAAAGCATGGATCCATCCTGCCTCGTATCATCGGTGCTGGTGGTGGTGGTGTAATGGTGTGGGGGATATTTTCCTGGTACACTTTGCACCCATAAATACCAATTGAGCATCTTGTCAACCCCACAGCCTACCTGAGTATTGTTGCTGACCATGTCCATCCCTTTATGACCACAGTGTGTCCATCTTCTGAAGGCTACTTCCAGCAGGATAGTGCACCATGTCATAAAGCCTGAATCATCTCAGACTGGTTTCTTGCACACGACAATGAGTTCACTGTACTCAAATGGCCTCCACAGTCACCAGAACTCAATCCAATAGAGCACCTTTGGGATGTGGTGGAACGGGAGATTCACATCATAGATGTGGATCTGACAAATCTGCAGCAACTGCATGATGATATTGTGTCAATATGGACCAAAATCTCTGAGGAATATTTCCAGTACCTAAAAGTTTACCTAATAAAGTGGCCAGTGAGTGTACATTACAAATGAACAACTTGTATAACTTGTATTGATAAAATCATGCATTAGTTTTTGAAGAAATTATGCAATTATTTTTATTATAAACAAAACAATGCAAACTTTTTATTGCCATCTTAAAGTGACTATTTATTTAGTTTTTTGTTTAATAATGGGAGAGCTACACATGCATTTTCTGAAAACATTCTAATATGCTGCTTTTAAATATTTTATTATTATTATTATTATTATCATTATCATTATTATTATATTCTTATTATTATCATAATTATTATTAGTTCTATTACATTTAAATTTGTGTACTTTTTTTCTTTTTTTTTTTATAAAATGAAATTTATGGTTCTTTTATTTTTTATTTTTTAAAGCTTGTGATTTAAATTCAGTCATCATCATGGAAACCCTGTGCACATGATCGTGCTGGTTAATAGTTTAACTCTGTCTGTTGTCAGGTATGGGCACGCAGTGGGCAGGAATGGGCCAAAGCCTGATGCAGCTGTCTGAGTTCCGGGAGTCCATCAAGCGCTCAGACATCGCTTTAAAGGACACTGGGCTGTGTGTGAGCCGCCTGCTCATGGAAGCTGATGAGAGCACTTTTGAAGACACGGTTCACGCATTTGTGGGTCTGGCAGCTATTCAGGTCAGTTTTTCCTCAGTGTTACAGACATGTAATATTGCCAATGGACTGACATCAGCAGAGTTTCCCAATGAAAAAAATGACCCCTGTCAACAGATATCGGTCTGCCAAATGTTGCAATAGAGTGGCGCAATCAGTCATGATTTCTACAGTTGCTCCGTCTGCAAGATTGAAAGAGATCATTTATCCAGAAGTGACCATTCTGTCATCGTTTACTCAAGCTGTATAACTTAACCCTTACAAGCGATTTAAAATGCAATAGCTATGTTTCCATCCAACTATTTTTAAAAACATTTTGGATATGCTCATAAAAAACAGTTGATGGAAACACCAAGATGCGCATACATTTTGAAAATGCACATTAAAACATATGTGCATAACTGAGTATGATAAATTTTTTATCCGATAAGAAAATATGCGCATAAACTACGATGGAAACACTTTTACCGGACAGATTCCAGCATGTGTATTGAAAAAGGTCATGTGATATTGTTATAAGCGATCGTGATGAAAAAAATGTGTCTGAATGGACAAACCAGCCGCCTGAGCACATTGTAAAACATCTGAAATGTTGTTGGTCATTTTAAAGCGCCTTAACCATTTCAATATTTGTGTTATTATATTATTAATGACCTCCAGAATTTTCAAGAGCATCTGTGCTCTGCGTTTTATGCCTTTAAACACCTCCATGTGTTCATTGCGTGTCGGCATCATCTTCTGAGGCCCAAGTAATTTATTAAATAAAGAAAAGATTCACACAACTTCTCCTACCACAGCAAATTCAGTTTTATATATATATATATATATTATATATTATATTACCAGTATTCCAGTTTTGTGCATAAATTTAAATCACATGGAAAAATAGCTACTGCCACGCAGGTAAAAAGAAGACCAAAATGTCCATGTCAAGAATCTAATTCAGAAAAGTATCATATTTTAAAAAGAATTTGACACTTTCACTGATATCCATATCAGCACGCTCACATAATTATAATATTAATATTAATTGGCCAGCACCAACAGCCTAGGGGTTAAGTGCACCGAAATATAGCACTGTGGGGCTCACTGCGACCCAAGTTCGACTCTCTACTCGAGGTCCTTTGCTGACCCTTCCCCTCTCTCTGCTCCCAATACTTTCCCGTCTGTATCCACCACGGTTCTTTCTTATTAAAGACAAGGAAAGCTTGTTTAAATGACACATTTCATACACAGTGGCAATTCAAAGTGCTTTACATGAACAAGAACTAAAAGACAAGTATAAGAAAATAAAAAAACTGATAAAAACAGATTAAAATGTGTTTAAACAGGTTATAAAAGAATGAAAAAGAAAAGAAAGACATAATAGTGTGATCTGTCGGCCGTAGCACAGTGCTCATTCAGTAAAGACACAGACAGCTAAACCAATGTGTTTTTCAGTCTTGATTTGAACGTGCCTAATTTTGGAGCACGTCTAATCATTTCTGGAAGCTGAATCCAGCAGAGGGGGAGCAGTAGCTGAAGGCGGATTCGCCCTGCTTTGACTGAACTCTTGGAATTTCTAGTTTATATGATCCTAACGCCCCATTCACATGGGGCTTCAGCGGCAAAGCTTGACTAAAGGCGTGTCTGAAGTTGGGGCTGACGCGATCGTCATAGCAGCATCAGCCAATGAAATTCAGTCAGCAATAGGCCACTGTCTAGCTGGTGTATTTGCATACAGCAATTGGCTGACGCTTCCGTCTGAGCTTTAAAGTTGAGCTAGTCCCAACTTCTGCAGTGAGCATTGCCTCTGAAGCGGCGCGGATGGATCCACAATGCAGCTCGGCAACAGCTAACGTCACCGATTCAAAGTAAATGGGAAGCGTTGAAGCTCACGCCCTTTGTGAATGAGGCGTAAAGATCTGAGTGAGCTATTAGGCTTGTATTCAGTGAGCATATCTGTAATGTATTGAGGTCCTAGTCCTATTAAAGGTAAAAACAAGCTAAAATAATATTAATTATATGAATAATATAATAGTTACAATTGTGAATCCTTGCTAACAAAACGACAGCCTGTTAACAAAGAATGTGCCACTTTTTACTTAAATGGCACTCTGCACTTTAAATGTGGACATTTTTGTTTTCATGGTCCTGAATGTAAATCTTTTCTTTGTTTGTATTTAGTGTAAAATACATTTTAAAAAGCAAAGGGAGTAAATGTAAAAATGTCGAAAAAATTCACATTTTTTAGAAATGTATTTTCTTTAACGCTACAGAAATAACCAAAAATTAAAAAATGTCAATAAGGATGCACAAGGGTTAAACAAACCGCTCTTTCCTGTAGAACTGGCACACTTGGCATGTACAAACTCTTTTTTTTTTTTTTGCATCATTGACAACAAACCCAGTACATGTTCTAGCTGTGGTGATAAATTTCATGTATGATCATTAGGCCTCTCACGATATCTATATTTTGTTGTTCGATATATTGGACCAAAATATATTGCGATGAAACGATTTCATTTTCTTTTTAAGACCATTATATGACACTCATTACAAAATGCCAGAAGGACAATATGATAGCATCACAATGCAAGTACACTCTTGCAAGTAACACACATTATTCTTAGGAATATTTCATTTAATTTTAGTCATTTTAACAATTTAATGATTAGGCATTTGCATCAGAAAGTGAAAACGCATATCCTAAACAAATAATAATTAATGTTAACAAAAAAGTGCAAGGTTAAAAAGTAACAGAGGCTGCGATGTCTGCTACCAGATCTATTTTCAGAGAACTATAGTAATTTATACTATATATAACCATAGTGACACCTCCAGTAGAGATGGAGAGGCTGTGCAATCAGTTAAAATTTAGCTAGAATTGTTTTTTATGTATGGGTGATACATAAAGCATCATCAAAAATGATTTAGGTCGTGTCCATGTGCTGTGCGATTAGTGAGTCCATATATTGATTATTGTGGCAGACCTAATGATCATCCTTCACCAACCTAAACGTATTTGTGTGGGTTTTCCAGGTTGCCCAGATTGATATGCTACGGAAGATGGGTCTGGAGCCTAACGGGATTGTGGGTCACTCTGTCGGAGAGTTGGCTTGTGGCTACGCCGACGGTTCTTTGAGTCACAGTGAGGCCATTCTGGCTGCTTACTGGAGAGGACGCTGCATTAAAGAGGCCAATCTGCCACCGGGAGGCATGGCTGCTGTGGGTCAGTGTTTCAGCAGATTCCTTCATTCATCAGACGCGTCCCTCCATGGGGGATTTGCCTGGTCTTTTGTTCAGCAATGTATGGTATAATTTTTCTAGCAGCTTCCCTTTACCATGCCTCCCATTATTCTCCCATCAGGCCTGACGTGGGAAGAGTGCAAAGCTCAGTGTCCACAGGGTGTTGTACCAGCCTGTCATAATGCTGAGGACACAGTGACCATCTCAGGCCCTCAGGTACAAAGATTGGGAACGGAAATGCTTTTTTATTATTAATGTTGACGAGTTGTGCTGCATACACTGCAAAACATTAGCCGTGAGGCGTGAGTTTTTATCTTGTTTCCTAATATCAAAAAATTCTTAAATCAGGAAGCATTTTATAAACGAGCAAAAAATATTGTCGATTTCAGAAATATGTCAAAATTGAGTAAGTTTTTCCTTAAAATAAACTTCATAATCTGGCAATGGGGTAACAATCTTATTTTAACATTAAGATAAGTTCATTTTGCTTACTCTATACTATCTTTACAAAGCCAAAAAAAGCTGGTCATCCTTGTGATGTTCTAATGTAAATGTACTTTTATACGGCCAGTTCTTGAGTGTGCCGGTCCAGTCTGGGGCAGATTAATTTAAAGGTCTCTCTGAGGACTTAGAGAGGATCCAAAAGCGATGCTGTCGGCTAATGGGTATTTGCGACTTTTCCAACACTGAGTGAAAGGTATGAGGAAGTCACCATACGTACTCTCACTAAAATACTCCATGACAGTCACCACTGCATTGTTGGCTGGCTAAGGCTCCAGTGTCATCCCACCTTCTTCGGTGACAATAGACATTTGCTATATCCAAGAGTAAAACTAAACGCCATGAACTTTCCTTTATTTTTCCTGCTCTAAAATTGTTATATAGTTAACTTATAATTTATAATGGATGATATTTTTTTACTATTGTTTAACTTTGTTTGCTTATAATGTTGCATATCAGGTCCGTAACCAGCCTAGTGAAAGGAGTGTTTTTTTTTTTTTGTTTTTTTTTCCAAAAGGTGACCTATTTGCAGTTATTCGACTCATTTCTCTAATTTGGGGTTTAAATTGAAATACTGCATTCCAGTGAGATTTTAAGCACATTTTTTGCTGTATCAGCTTGTCGGATGGTCACACTTTTTGATGTACCAAAAGCATTTTCTTAAGATTTAGATTAAAGAAAAATGAAGAGGCTACTTATTTTTAGGCTACTTTATGACATATCACTAGAGGGAAAAATAGCAATCTGTTAAAGTTTTAAATTAAAACTGTGGCCTATTGTAATTTATTAGGCAAATAACAAACTTGCCAACACATCCAACATTCCTCAGTCTCAGAATTTGGCCATTTGAATAATAAAAAAGTAAACCATTATAATAATAATAATAATAATAATAGTAATGTAGAGCTTCACATTTTTTCTAGCTTCTCTTGTAAAAAAAAGTACATTTGAAAACTCATGGAAAACAAAAATAGTCTAATAAGTGTTAATATGGGCTGCTTTTGGTGCGTCACAACTTTTATTAATAATCTGTTTTCTTTCAAGAATGAGGTCAAAGATTTAGAATAAAAGTTACTTATAAAATGTTTTCTCTTTAACAATAATATGGTGAAAGTTGACTTTTCTTGCATCAAATCCGTTATGTCTTAAAGCCTTTTTTGATGGGTTATTTTTGATAACTGATGATGGCATAACAGTCAAAATATGACAAATGAGCTCATGTATGGGACAAATACTGAACTTTTGTCAGTGAACCTTTCGTCAGTGGGGTAGTCAAATTTTAAATAAACTAAACTAAACCCTATTGGCAGGTTATTTTTAAAAAAACACTTATTTTGACTAATTATTTCTGAAAAGATGATAACATTTTTTACTTGTCTAAAATGCTTCTTGATTTAAGATTTTTAGATATTTGGACTAGAAACGAGACAAAAACAACTGTTTTTATGGACAATTTAGTTTTAAGTTCAATTTTAATTGTATAAACAGATTGCCTTTTTAATAGAGCATATCAAAATTATTATTTTATTAAATTGAAAAGGATTTCAATCAGCTTTCATTTTTTTCCTTGATCCAAAAATGACATTTTGTGAGCATGATTTATAGAAGACACACACTTATTGAAACAATGGTTTATATATCTTGTCAGGCATGTTTTAGAGCAAGAATATTTGTCATATTAATGACTTGGTGGATCGCAAAATTCAAATTAAATCACATTTAAATCTTACACCTAGCCACCATCTTAAAATATTTTTTTTTTAACCATTTGTCAGCAAAAAAAGTGTTTTGTTCCAATTTAAACATAGTAAATTTAGGTATGAGCAGAAGTCCAAATAAGCATGATGTTTAATTTTTCATAAATATATGTCATACTGAATGACATTATGTGATTTAACTTGAATTTAATACTATTTTGCAATACAATATTGCATTAAATATATTTCTCATTTTATGAAAAGTCACTTTAATAAATGTCAGTGTTGATGCAGGCACCAAATTGTTTTCGACCCCCATATGGAATGAGAGTAGATGTACTGTTACCTTACTGTTAGTGTTTGATTTTTCCAGGACTCTGTCAGCAAGTTTGTCGCCCAGTTAAAAGAGAGCGGTGTGTTTGCCAAAGAAGTGCGCAGTGCCGGTGTGGCTTTCCACTCGTATTACATGGCCTCCATCGCTCCAGCTCTCCTGTCTGCACTACAGAAGGTGAACGCTGATTCTGCAGCTCCCTCTGGTGGACATTAACATCTCAGCTCATCAGCACAAATCAACACTGACCTCCTGTGTGTTATTGTAGGTAATAAAGAGCCCAAGGCCCCGCACAGCTCGCTGGATCAGCACATCTATCCCGCAGTCAGACTGGGAGAGCCCACTGGCCCTCTATTCTTCAGCCGAGTACCACGTCAATAACCTGGTCAGCCCTGTGCTCTTCCAGGAGGGACTGAATCATGTGCCGGATAATGCTGTGGTTGTAGAAATCGCCCCGCATGCCTTGCTGCAGGTAACCATTTAATTCAAGGTTTTGCATTTTATTTGTCTTCAATACATATTGTCGTTCTTTAATAAGTGTGGTCTCAGGTAGAGATAAGTGTGTTGAAGAAATTGTTGTGTAACTGCATTAAAAATTTATTTTCCACAAAAACAATTTAAATTGTAGAAAATAATTACCTTTTTAACAGAATATATCAAAATTATTATTTAATTAAATTGAAAAGCATTTGAATTTTTAGAAAATGAAGCTTTCCTTTTCCCCCCCAATCCAAAAATGACTAGCGAACATTTTCTTAGCATGATTTACAGAAGACCTTGCAACAACTTATTGTTAAAATCAGTCATGTGTAGGGAAAGACAGAATCTGCAGACATTTTTTTGCTATTTCTGCTTAGAGTTTTGTTAAGAATCTGTGGATTGATCCAGAATGATTTTGGGAGTATAATAACTAAAAATAAAAATAACTAATTTTGAACCTTTATTTAAATGTTTACAATGTAAATCCAATTAGATCCACTTTTTTGGTAAACCAAGCAAATCTATCATATAATACAGTTTTTGAATCAGAATTATTAGCTCCCCTGTTTATTTTTCCCCAATTTCTGTTTAAAGGAGAGAAGATTTTTAACAAATTTCTAAACAGAATAGTTTTAATAACTCATTTCTAATAACTGATTTATTTTATCTTTGCCATGATGACAGTAAATAATATTTGACTAGATAATTTTCAAGACACTTCTTTACAGCTTAAAGTGACATTTAAAGGTTTAACTAGGTTAATTAGGTTAACTAGGCAGGTTAGCGTAATTAGGCAAGTTATTGTATAACGATGGTTTGTTCTGTAGACTATTGAAAAAATATAGCTTAAAGGGGCTAATCATTTTGACCTTAAAATGTTTTTTTTTTTATTATTAAAAACAGATGGGGCATAAACAAATTATCAGACATACTGTTTTCTTGCTCTGTTAAACATCATTTAGAAAATATTTAAAAAAAGAAAAAAAATGTGAAGGGGTTTAATAATTCTGACTGCAACTTTATATCTACTAAAAGACAGATAATATCTCTTTACAAACTGTATTATAATAAATCATAAGTATTTTCATATTAGTCAATAATATTACTGGAATTAATTTAATAGCTGAAAAAATATAAATTTACACGCCTAAATAAATAGACTAGATGGGCTAGAAATCTGTAGATTTCTGCACATGCAGATTCTGTGTGGGCGCTGTCATGTGGCAGTAAGCAGACATGATTAATGTTAAAACACATAAGGAATATTATGAGGCTTTTCTTCTTACATGATTTGATTGTAAATTACCCCATTATGCTTTTCATGTATTTCCTTTAATGTAGTGTGTAACACAGCTTTTTGCAAAAGTAAAAGTTACATTTTCTGTAACATGTTCAATCAGTAAGCTATTTTTGGACTGGAAAAAACTTTTCCCAAAAGAAAATAAGACAATGAGGCATCATTGTGGGGAAAAATATTTCATTTAAAATTTTTGTTCAAATGTAAATAAAAGCCACTTCCAAATTTACCAGGGGTATGAATAAATTCAGGCTTGACTGTACATATTATACATACACACACATGCATGTATATATTGAAGACACATTTTTTTTATATATATTTTTATATAATAAAGCAAAAAAAAGATCAGCAAAAACCAAAGTACCTATATTAGAAATAAAAGGAAAGTCCACATTTAAAATTCTAAAGTTCTAAAAATTCTAAAGTAAATTCTAGTCATACATTTTCCATTTTTTTCCACAGATTTGTTTTTATTATTAAGGCTACATTCAAATTACTTTGCTATTAACATACCTTTAATTGACTTTCAGGCCATCCTGAAGCGAAGCCTGAAACCCACCTGTTCCATCCTCCCCCTGATGAAAAGAGGACATGCCAACAATCTGGAGTTCTTCCTCTCTCATGTGGGCAAGGTCTACATGAATGGGTTGGTGTTAAAGTCTTCACATCCTAACCGTTTTGACCTGAAGTTATAAGCATTTGACGCTATTCAAACTTTCTTGCATTTGCAGAATTAACGTGGACAGTAACAAACTGTATCCAGCTGTGAAATACCCTGTTCCCAGAGGAACCCCCCTCATTTCCCCTTACATTCAGTGGGATCATTCCCAGAGCTGGGATGTCCCAAAGGTGGAAGATTTCCCTGCTGGCTCAGGGGGATCCACTTCTGCCACTGTGTACAATATTGGTGGGTATTTGTGAAGCTGGAATTTAAGTGTTGGCTGTCTTTCTTATGATGCTTTTTGAGCAACTGTATCTGTGTTTTGCGCAGACATGAATCCAGAGTCTCCTGATTACTACATGATTGGTCATTGCATTGATGGACGAGTGCTTTACCCAGCCACAGGATACCTGGTTCTAGCCTGGAGGACTCTGATGAGATCCCTGGGCACGGTCATGGACCACACACCGGTTACTTTTGAAGACGTCACCATCCATAGAGCCACCATCCTGCCCAAGACAGGTAAAAGATTTGTTTTCTTTGTACTTTAAATCTGGAGTTCTTTGAAACTGAAGCCTTCTTAAGGATTCTTTGTGCTCTACATACAACTGAAGTCAGAATTATTAGCCCTCCTGTATATTTTTCCCCAATTTCTGTTGAATGAAGAGAAGATATTTTTTTAACACATTTTTAAACATACTAGTTTTATTAACTAATTTCTAATAAGTATATTTTCAAGATACTAGTATTTAACTTAAAGTGACATTTAAAGGGTTACTGAGGTTAATTAGGCAAGTCAGGGAAATTAGGCATGTCATTGTATAACAGTGGTATGTTCTGTAGACAATCAGAAAGAATAATTGCTTAAAGGGGCTAATAATATTGACATTTTTATATTTGGAATTAGAGAAAATTAAGTATTTAATGTAGGGGTTTGTCCTAAAAAAAATTGGAGACATGGCAACCTATGATCACATATTTAAAAACAAAAAACAAAGACTCTCTCTTTTAATTGATTTCATATAAAGAAATTTGTGTAAACAGGTTTAAATGTGATCACTAATATTGTTTGACTCCAAGCTGTAGAAGCCCACTATAAACATCAGATTATTTGTATTATCATGTAGGTGTTAATTTATTTGAATTATTTTTACAATTTATATTTTCTAACTGCAAATGTATACAATACTGTAACGTTTTAATTTATTTACTTCATCTCTCAGTTAATTTCTCAATTAATAATTAATCAACTCATTAATTTTATTTTAATTACAGTTGAATTCAGAATTATTACCCCCTCTTTGAATTGTTTTTTTTTTTTTTTATATATATATTTTTCAAATGATGATAACAGAGCAAGGAGATTTTTACAGCATGTCTGATAATATTTTTTTTCTTCTGGAGAAAGTCTTATTTGTTGTATTTTGGCTAGAATAAAAGCAGTTTAAAGGACAATTTTAAGGACAAAATTATTAGCCCCTTTAAGCTATTTTTTTATTTGATAGTCTACAGAACAAACCATCGTTATACAATAACTTGCCTAATTACCCTAACCTGCCTAGTTAACATCTATTCAAATATTATATACTGTCATCATGGCAAAGATAAAATAAATCAGTTATTAGAAATGAGTTATTAAAATTATTATGTTTAAAAATGTGTTTAAAAAAATCTTCTCTCTGTTAAACAGAAATTGGGGAAACAAATAAACAGGGGGGCTAATAATTCTGACTTCAACTGTAACTTGTTTGTTCATTTATTTTGGTGGCAATGGTTATTATGAAAAAAAATGCAACCTTGATTATATATAATGTTTTGTTAAAACTCTGAAAAAAAATTACAAATAAAATATTTCTTTTTAAATAATTGACCATAAAATGGTTTTTAAAAAATGAAAAACTGCATTTATTCTAGCTTAAATAAAACAAATAAGACTTTCTCCTGAAGAAAAAATATTATCAGACATACTGTGAAAAATTCCTTGCTCTGTTAAACATTATTTGGGAAATATTTAAAAAAGAAAAAAAATTCACAATTTTTTATTATACATATATATTTTTTTACTCTTGAAAAAAAATCTAGAAACCCTCAAAGCAAAAGAGAGCTTTTTTAGAGACAATTTTTTAAATATATAATTTCAATTGTTTCATGTAAGGGAACAAAACCTTGCAAGTGCTTTAAGGCCGTCAGAATACATATTTATATATTTATCATGATTTGTTTACAACAATTTTTAAAGAGTTTTTTTAACCGTTTAAAATGGTTACACAGTTTATCTTAAGGACAGTTTGTAACTGGGGGTGTATTGGGTAAAATTAAAAATGTCAAAATTACTTTTTTATTAAATTATACATGAGGTTAATGTCAAAACACTTGTAAAATAAAATACTTTTGGGACTGATTTTTGACATTTTAATAGCTTGCAAATAAAATACATTTATTTTCAGATGTAAATTCATTTATCTATTTATTTTTTTATTATTAATCAAAATCCAATCAATGCAGAAGTAGCATAGTAATAGCATGGGAGTATTCAAAACTGAAATTTACTTGCATTGCATCATTATGAAAAGTCAGAAACAAGTCAGTTAAAAAAAAATCATCTACATTGTACTTCTATACTTTTTAATACATTTTACACTAAGTGAAACACACACTTGTAGTTAACTAGTTCATATGTAATGGAGCTAGCTAATTTGCTAACTGATATTTATGTATGTTGCTTCTCAGGGTCCGTCCAGCTGGAAGTGCGACTTATGCCTGCGACTAACCGCTTTGAGGTTTCAGAAAATGGAAATCTTGCAGTCAGTGGTGAGTGTCTAGATGTCCACATAAGACTGCATTTTGAGTTTTCAATTAAATCGGATCTTTGTGAATTGAAAGGACGCTGTTTTTCAATCATTATAACACTCTTGTTGTACATTTGGTGATTTCAGGTAAGGTGAGTGTCTTGGAGGACTCTGGACTTGATGCTTTTCATGCTGAGCTGAATAAACCAATAACTGCAGACAATGAAGATCCCAAACTGCGTTTAAAATCTGGAGACATCTACAAAGAGTTACGTCTGCGTGGATACGACTATGGCAAAACCTTCCAGGGAATCCTTGAATCTAACAATGCTGGTAAATACCCCTCAGTTGCATCCTAAAAAGCGAAAGTTCACCTGAAGAATTAACACTTGCTTACTATATACCCATCCTCAAGTGTTTTCTAACCTGTTTGAATTTCTTTCTTCTCTTAAAAAGAAGATCTTTTGAAGACAGCTGAAAATCTGTAACCATTGACTTCCATAATATTTCTTTTCCTATAATTGAAGACAATGGTTACACATTTTCAGCTATCTTCAAAATATCTTCAACAATAGCCAAACAGGCTTGGAACAGGTGTAATGACATAATGACAGAATAAAATTTTTTGGGTGAACCATGCCTTTAATCTTGCATTATGGAGATTAAATTGGCTAAAATATATATGTGGTCCATCCTGAACTCTTTATATCCTGGTTCTGACAGGTGACAGTGGAAAACTTCACTGGACAGGTAACTGGGTGACCTTTTTAGACACCATGCTGCAGATGATTGTGGTTGGGCTGCCTGGCCGCAGCTTGAGACTGCCCACACGTATCCGGTCTGTGTGTGTGGACCCCAAACTTCATGAGGAGAGGGTGAACGACTATGAAGGAGACCAAAAAGGTATCAGTCCCACTAATAATAAACTTAATCTGACCCAATCTGAAATACTTCTGATCAAGATGTCCTCTCCTCAGCTGTCAATGTATTTGTTAACCGATGTCTGGACAACATAACCGCTGGAGGGGTTCAGATCTGTGGGCTTCACGCTACTGCAGCACCCCGTAGGCAGCAACAGCAGACGCCACCGACTTTGGAGGAGTTTGTCTTTGTTCCCTATGAAGATGCTGACTGCCTGAGAACCAATGAGAAGCTTGCTGACCAGCTGAGGCATTGCAAAGGCATGTGTTTTATTCTTAACAAGGCTGCATTTATTTGATTTTAAAATTTAAATATAGCTAGAATAAAAAATAGCTCTGTTTTTTTACTAGAGTATGTTTTAATGTGTTATTTGTTCTTGTGATGCAATGCAAACTTTCAGTGCCGTGGTACGATCCATTATCATTTTAATATTGAAATAATTCATTTAAAGAAGAAGAAAACAATTTAAATCAATCTATTATGCCTGTTTTGGTGCTTACAAAACATTTGTTATTAAAGTCTGTGTACATTGTTATTCTTTTGGTGAACATTTTATCAGTGCAATTTCAGTACAGAAAGAAAAAAAAAAGTTTGTTTCAGTAATCTTCAGTCAAAGACCATTTGCATCTGTATTTGTAGTGATGGTCCTTTTCTGATGACATCAGTTTGACAGCTTCAGCCACAGTATTACGTCCCTCTTACTGTTATGTTGTGATCACACTGGACTTTTCGCCTCATAGACTTCCATTCATATGTATGCGATTTGCAAATGCAACAGACCGGAAATGCAAACTCGTACAACAAGTTTTGCATGTCGCTGCTTGGTGAACTCAATAGAACAATAGTAGATCAAAACCTAACCACTCTGTACAGAAATTTAAAACATGAAGCAAACGCTGATTATATCAATGTCTATTCATCTTGCTGAAAAAGAAAGCCCCATACTCAATATTTTAAACAAACGTTTAAAGGAAATTATTTTTTGCAAAATTATAAATGTCTTTGGTCTTTTGATCAGTTTAAGGAATCCTTTCTAAGTAAGTTACAAATTCAAGTTGCCTTGAATTGCATTAAAGGGCACCTATGGTGAAAATCATCTTTTGTTTTGGCAGGACTGTTTGCAGGTGTAGTGTGTTCACTGTTATATTGGGGTGATATAAACACGATAATTCTCTATTTCTTTTTTTACTGACGTTAAAATAGGATCCAAATCCCTCCCATTTTGAGGATTATAATCATATCAACAAGACAGGATGTGCGGAAAGCAACTGAGATTAAAAGATCCGTTCAGGATGCTGTGATCATCATCAAAAGTGATCAAGAATCAGTTTTACAAGTTTGAAACATTTTTAAAACAGTGCATGTTTTTAATAAAGACTATAAAATTACTGAAAGGCTTTAAATAACTCCACAAGTACATCAAATAATAATTGAGTTTTTACTGTAGTATTTAGATAGATCTGCTTCCTTCATGTCTGTCATTGTGCTGTTATCTGATGTACCCAAGGCGGAGATTGAGGCACACTGACAGTCATGTGGGAACGGTGGGTGGGGAGAACTAGCAATAAAGGCAAAAGCAACAAAAACAGCTACTTAGTAGCTAGTAACTAGTGCTTAAAGCAGAAAATTCCAATATTCTGAAAGGTATAATAAATAATCTGATCCGGTTTTAGAGCTGAAACTTTACAGACACATTCTGGACACACAAAAGACTTAAATCTTGAAAAAGGGGTAAAATAGGCGCCCTTTAAAATATTGAACTACTGATATTAAAAAGTATCTCACAGATATTAGTTACTAGAGCCATATTTTATAATTGTAATGCATACATAATGAAACATGCCTGCTGAAATTTTGGAATTCTCCTGGTTGTGAATTCTCATTGTACTTACTTTCTGCATTTTGTATGCACAGGTCTAGTGCAGCGTCTGCAGAGAAAGCTTGCCAAACAGGGAGTGAAAATCTCCATCCCTGGGTTAGAAGGTGCATCTGAGGGCCAGCTGATTGAAGCGGAGGCAGAAAAAGGTCTTTTGCGTCTGCTGTCGGTTCTGTGTGGACTGGAACTCAATGGGAACCTGCGCTCAGAGCTGGAACAGACGGTGCAGAAGGAGAGAGACTGTCTCCTGCAAGACCCTCTGCTCAACGGCCTGCTGGACTCCCAGGCCTTACGCCACTGCTTGGACACTGCGCTTGAAAACAGCACTCCTGGAAAATTCAAAGTCCTGGAGGTAAGTTTGGTTTATTTAGGATCAAATGTGTTTAGAGATTGAATACACTATTAAATCTCTCATTATTTTTCTTATACATTAGGCTCTTGCAGCAGATGGCCGTGTGTTTTCTCAGGCTGTCAGTCTCCTCAATATTCAGCCGATGTTGCGTCTTGACTACACTGCTTCAGACATCTCTGCTGATCAGCTTTCTGCTCAGCAAAGCTCCCTGGAGGAGCAGGGCATCTCAACTGCTCAGTGGGACCCTCTTCAGGGGCCAGTAACAGGTGGACTGGACGGAGCTGATCTGGTTGTGTGCAACTGTGCAGTTGGATCAGCAACCAATCCAGCACTTCTGATCGAGAATCTGACCTCAGCTGCGAGGGAAGGGGGCTTTATTTTACTCCACACTTTACTCAGAGGAGACACTCTTGGGGAGACGGTAGCCTTCCTCACATCTCAAAACAACAGGAAGGGTTTGTTGACTCAGGTGAGTACTTTAAAAGAGAAATCAGTCTCCCAATATAAATATATGACTTTATTGTCAGACCTGGATCTGTAATTTTACACTTTTTACAAACAAGACATAATTCAGACATATATAGAGAACAAAAACTGAAAAGAAATAAATTTTACTCTGATCTTAATTAATTAGCTCTAATTAACTCTAACAGCCTGAGTTCTATTAAATCTTTGCCATTTAAAGAGTCACGAAACACCAAAACACATTTTCTGAGATGTTGACAATCATATGTGTCCCACGCTGCTAAAAACACTATAAGAACACACATATTTTACAAAAAAAGTGAAAATTTGTTGTTTTTGCGTTATTTTGAGCGAATTTGTTCCTCTGGTTTGAAAAGAAATTTTGAAGCAACGTCACGGCAATTAGATCCTTGTGTGAATTCCAGCGTGTAGACTAGCTGTCTGTAACGGCGAGTACAACGTGACGACTTTGAGCTTTCATCATTAATTCAATAGAAAGTCTTGATTCAAACCAATCAGCAGACTCTATTATTAATAAGGCGCAACTTTATTAATATGCATGATAGCTTCAAACCTTTTACCTGTTACAATGTTCAGAGGGCAGAGAGACTAAACGTCGTGTTGCCAACCATAATTAAGTGGAAGAAGAAGAATTGTTTGGAGATATGGGTCATCAGTGTTGAATTTATAAATGTACAGCAACAAAGGTTTTGTTTTCAATTCCCCGCTATGATAGCGCAGCGGGAGTCACGTGTAGATTACAGTGGTCTGCTAACATTTTAAGCTGCTAAACATTTTTTACCCGAGAGCTTTTCACATCTGGAAATGGTGAAATCCAGATTTGCCAACAATCAGCAGTTGGTGTTGATTGTCCTGTCTCTACAGATTTGGTAAATGTGTGATCAGTGTTCTTTTTTTATGTTTATTCAGAGACAAAGTTAGTATCGTTAGCAGTACTCTTTTAGTTTTTAAAGACATACTTTAGTCAAAATTATTTAGTTAGTAAGTTTAAATATCACTGCAATATTGGACTGAAAGATTCACTGTAAATGCTGCTTTCCGAATGTAAACACCTTAATAAAACTATTAGCATTGTGTAGGATTTTCGCTGCGTTTTGTGACAAGATCGTCTATACATCTATACAGTTACCAAAAAATGCGAAGTTTTTTTTTTCTCCCATAAGGTGTGCTTTATCAACCATTCCATAAAACTACTGTTTTTCCAGCAGTTCCTCGCGTCCAGTATCTCGTTTGTCACGGGGGCATGGATGAAATGTTCCTGAATGAAAGCGAAAGTACCAAACTGCATTAAAAGTCGACAAATAAAGAATTTGCCAAATAATTCGATTACTGATGTCCATGTAAACATGGTCACTGTCTTTCTCCCCTGCGTCTGTGTGTTGTTTTGCCTCTGTGAAAATCAGCACGTGCTTGAACTAAAACTCCACTTTTCATGCAAATCCTTCCCTCTTTTGCTACTTGACAGTCCCGCCTAAACAGAGCAGGACCCACTTTCTTGACTTTTTTCAAATTAGAGGTGTAAAAACCTTTGGTTTCATGGCCCTTTAAATCAATGTTTAAACTATTATGGTGCAAATTCATGATTCAACACATGGCTTTTGTTCACAACAATATTCTTAGTCAGCCTTGTGAGGTTCTTATGATAAGTAAGATCATATAATTATTCATATAATTGTTCAAGAGGCTGTCCTACTACCTTTGAGCTTATTTTAAACTGGTTCATCAACTTTGTCTTTAATGTTTTTAACTTTAAGGCCTTTATACTTAATACGAAATTGCAATGTTTTGAAATGCTCATGAAAGTGACATGTTTGAAAAACAGTGCTGTATTTAAGTGATAACATTAAGCAACATTTGGCATTGTTTTGTCTGTTCTTTTATTTTGTTTTGTCTGCGTCATTGCAGTGTCCTCAGATGCTAAACTGTGTTTTTTTGTTGTTGTTGTTTTCAGACTGAATGGGAGGAGCTTTTCCAGAAGGCCTCTTTAAATGTGGTCATGCTCAGAAAATCTTACTATGGCTCTGCTCTCTTCCTCTGCCGGCGCAGCCAACAATCCTCTCAAAAACAGCCGATACATATTTTCGTAGACCCTACTGACTACAAATGGGTTGAAACTTTAAAGGTATGTGTTAAGTCAGCATGAAATGAAAATGTAACTGCTTACAAAACAAATGCAAAAAATGTAACCTATTACTGTTGACCTAACTAACTTTTAAAAAAAGTGACGTGTGCAGGACTTCTCCAATCATGTAGTCTCCTTTAACACTCTCAATCTACATTTGTGTACAATGTTCTAAATAAAGAAAAATGCCCTTCAAAGGGCAAAGAGCACTTCAGAATAAGAACAATCATGGTCACCATTTTGCAGGATCTTTTAAAACTGTAGTGGTCAGTAATGGCCACTTGAAAGGGCCCTAGAAAGAAAGCTCTGATGGGTTGTTTCTCAATATGCGATTTTGCGTCCTCGTGTAACTTTATCATCAACTGCCAAAGGTCAGTTCCAAAACTCAAGAACAGAGGGCGCGTGAAAGTTCACTAATGTGTTCTTGATATCGAGGACGCGTCAATGCAGACTTGTGCACTAAACTTGCTTGAGAAGTCACAGAAGTCATTGTGGCTGAATAAAGGAGGTAAGAAGCGCAGCATTTTTTTTATTAAAGTTCGGAGAGATAACTTATTTATCTAAGGAATTTCTCTAAATTAGTCGGTGACTAAACCTCACCATGAAAATCTTAATAAAAGCATAAACACATTTAGGGTGTTTATTTGCTGAGATTTGTATTAAAGTTAGTTTTATTTGTATTGTGCAATGTGTATTTGTAGGGCTTTCATGCATAGTATTTATTATGAAAAGGGTAAAAACAATAAATCGTTGTATAAATGCTGTATTGTTTAAATCGTTATCCATTAAAAACGCGTGAAGGTCATGTGACCAACAGGAAGAACCAGGGAAGACTGCAGCATCTCATTTTTCAGAGCACAGGTTCTCTGTTCTCCCAATCTCCTGAATTCGTTCTTCCGAGGTAACTTGGCTAGACCAGTCTCCACAAGAATGCAAGTCTGTTCTCTGCGTTCTTGGAATTTAGAAACAGCCAGGATTTATTTTTATTAAGTTGTCATTCACATTGATTTATATTTATTTATTTATTTTTTGGTCACCTCTTCTACAAAATCCCATAGGGATGAAGCTGTTCAGAATGGAACGCAGACCAAAGCATACTTTAATTTTGGAGAGCAACACCTATGTTTTTAACACAATTAAATGGTGCATAGTCTTGGTCCCTCCCCTACATTTTTATTAAACGATAAGGCCATAGAGCACCCAAAAATAAAAAATGCATTTACTCTGCCTCAAGTGGTTCCAAACTTTTGAGTTTCTTTTTTCTCTCAAACCAAAAAAATATATATTATAATAATTGTTGGAAACTGGTAACCATTGACTTCCATAGGATATTTTTCCTGCTTTGGATATCAACTCTTACTAGTTTCTAACATTTCTCAAAATATCTTCTTTTTCAAAAGAAAAAAGAAACTCCATCTGAAAAGTCAATGGTGCATAAACGATGTCAAAATTTTCTGTTTTGGGTGAACTGAATCCTTTTAATTTGTGTTCTGCAACGACTTGTTTGGTTTTCATTGAGATTTTTCCATCTGATTTCATAACATCTTTTGTACATCGTTTTTATGGAAGTGTTTGCTTATATTAAATGAACAAACTCAAGTTACCAAGTAAGAGAACAGCAAAGTTAAAGCAGATAAATATGTGTGTGGCAGCTACTATTTTGTTTGTATTACTTGTATTTTGATACGAAGCAGTGAAATATGATATTCTTTGTTTTGATATGCTTTCTCACAACACATCCAATAACGACTATGCCTTTTGTGGCTGTTCAAATGATCAACTACTTGAATCTACACTATGAAAAAATATAATCTAATGGATTTTCTATTTGATCAAATGTTGACAAGCTCAAAACATTATATATACACACATATATTTAGTGTTCTCCACTTGCAAAAACACATCTTAATACCAGGTATAAACAAGGCCTCAGATGTACGTCACAGTATGGTTGTAAAGATGTCTCTCTACTTGTGTTTTATCACAAGTTTAATCACGCAGACTCATTAGTGGTGTTGTGAAAGCCACCAATAATACTATGCAGTCGCCAAGCTGCATGCTAAATCCAAACAGTAGGCTCATTAAACGAATCCTAAAGCATGCCTCTAAAGCTTTCTGTCTCCCTCTTTCTCATTAGAGCACTTTAGCTGAGTCATCTGATATCCCAGTTTGGCTCATTGCCACCAAGGGCCATAATGGAGTGGTGGGAATGGTGAACTGCCTCAGACAGGAGCCTGGAGGCAACCGTATACGGTCCGTCCACTTATTTTCCACATACCGTGAACTACTGTAATGCTATATTTGTGAAACAAGACTTAAACATTTGACTTGAGCGTTGTTTAATATTTACTGCAAATGTGCATGTGTGTGTATATATAAATAGTATTCATGTAAATGTTTTTTTTTTCTCCTTTCTCAATAGGTGTACATTTGTTTCTAATTTAAGTAAGGGTGCTGCTGTTCCCTCCCTTCTTCCTAATGAAAAGGTCATGAAGGCATTATTAAAGAAGGACCTGGTTATGAATGTGCACCGGGATGGACTCTGGGGTGTTTTTAGACACCAGTTGTTAACACAAGGTAAAATGAAAAGACTTTCAGTGGCTTATTTAAAGATTGTGTATTTTATGTACATTTAATTAACATGTACGTATTAAAACATATAAAATAATAAGGTTATTATATTAAATATTATTATACTTTAAATGATTAAAATGTGTAGAACATTATTTTTTTAAGTTGTATACACTCACCGGCCACTTTATTAGGTACACCTGTCCAACTGCTCGTTAATGCAAATTTCTAATCAGCCAATCACATAGCTGCAACTCAATGCATTTAGGCATGTAGACATGGTCAAGACGATCTGCTGCTGTTTAAACGAAGCATCAGAATGGGGAAGAAAGGTGATTTAAGTGACTTTGAACATGGCAGGGGGATTGGTGCCAAACGGGCTGAAGTATTTCAGTGCTGATCTTCTGGGATTTTCATGCACAACCATCTCTAGGGTTTACAGAGAATGGTCCAAAAAAGACAAGCCAGAGGTCAGATGAAAATGGCCAGACTGGTTCAAGCTGATAGAAAGGCAACAGTAACTCAAATAACCACTAGTTACAACCGAAGTATGCAGAAGAGCATCTCTAAACGCACAACATGTCCAACCCTGAGGTCGATGGGCTACAGTAGCAGAAGACCAAACCGGAATCCACTCCTGTCAGCTAAGAAGAGAAAACTAAAGGGACAATTCGCACAGGCCGACCATAATTGGACAATAGATGATTGGAAAAACGTTTCCTGGTCTGAGTCTCAATTTCTGCTGCATTCAGATGGTAGGATTAGAATTTGACATCAATAACATGAAAGAATGGATGCATCCTAATGCTATCATGTCAATATGGAAGGTAAAATGGGGTCCACGCCAATACTAGTAAGCTGTACCTAATAAAGTGATCAGTTAGTGTATTTGAATTATTTGGAATATAGTTTTTGTCCCATCATATTAAAAAGGACTATTGTAATCGTATTATTATCTGGAAAATAAACAGTGATTTTTAACCCTTTTTTCTGATCGGTTTTATTTGACCTTTTTTTTTTCCCTTTTCCCTTTTTTTCCTCTCTTGTTTTGTTTAGATTTTTTTGAGTGTCTTTTGAAGATGTATTGTTATGTCTGTATTATTGTGAAAATTATATAAACATAATTATACATTTAAAAAATTGTTAGAACTTGGAAAACTTTTACCAACAATTTGCATGTATCTCTACATTGAAACTTTTGACTCTAAATTGTGTGATATGATTATTTTCTGTACTGTGCATTCACGTTTAGATCTCAGCGAGGAGTTGACGGAGCAGGCTTACGTGAACGTCCTGACTCGTGGTGACCTCTCATCTCTGCGCTGGATCGCTTCCCCACTGCGTCATTTTGTCGCGTCCAGTCCCAACGTGCAGCTCTGCCGCGTTTACTACTCCTCCCTCAACTTCAGAGACATCATGCTGGCCACTGGCAAACTGCCTCCAGATGCCATCCCTGGTTTGTACCCCATCCTTTTTGGGCTATAAGTGAGAGCTTGTACGTTAGCTTTACCTTAATGGATTAATGGTTTTATCCACGTCACCTTTTTTTAAGGTGAAAAAAGGTTTTATCCATACCTCAGTTTCTCATCAAATCATAACCAATAAAATGCTCTCTACTGTCTGACATGCCCCGCCCCCTTCAAGACGCTTTTAATTTGCTTTTCATTTGATGCACTTGACCTCAACCACTCTAACTGGCAAATTGGTGATAAAACAAAACGCTATTGGCCGTTTTTTAAAAAGGGAGGAGCTACACTATGTCCCACCTTCTCTTTGTGTTTCTGTTAAGTTTGCGTTAAACCTCAAATAAAAATTCATATTTCAAAGCACTTCATGGTATATTTAAAGAAACTTTATGTTTCTACCAATGCAGGAGACGTAGCGCTGCAGCAGTGCATGCTGGGAATGGAGTTTTCAGGGCGAGACCCCAGTGGGCGACGTGTAATGGGTTTGCTGCCAGCTAAAGGCCTTGCCACCTGTGTGGATGCAGACAAACGCTTCCTTTGGGACGTTCCATCCAGCTGGTGAGGCAATCTGGAATTCTAAAAGCTTATTTTATTTAGGTTCAAAATGTCTTGATGTCTAAGTGAAGCTCTGTTTTTGTGCAGGACATTGGAGCAGGCTGCCTCTGTGCCAGTGGTGTATGCCACCGCATATTATTCCCTGGTGGTGCGAGGCCGGCTGAGGCCTGGAGAAAGTGTGCTGATCCATTCAGGCTCTGGAGGAGTGGGACAGGCCGCAATTGCTATTGCACTTAGCATGCGCTGTCGAGTCTTCACAACTGTGGGTGAGTGGGACACTTCTAGTTTAAATGTTTAACAATGAACATTATAGCGTGATTATTAGAGTCCTGTTGTGGTTTATACATTTCTTGTAGTGCATAATGATCTTTTGGGGCCATAAAAATGTCTTTACAGTAAAATTAATATAAGTTACAGTAGAAAACACAGAGAGTTCATGCTTGAGGGAAGATGAGATGTCAGCAGTGTGAGAGTTTTTCATCTGCATAAGGCTTGAAGCTTACGCTGCTATTCTGAACCAATAATCGAGAACAGAAAGCAGTTGAAGGATTGTGTGTTTAAATCGATTATTTATCTGACTCCATTGTAATTAGTCTGGCTCCATTAAAGTTGTTATCATCATTGATAAAGAGAAAGGATCTCAACGCCCTAAAGCAGGCAAAGTTGTTTATTAAGTTACATGTTTAAATGCACAGACAGTAGAATGAAACAAACTAACATGCTGTATGGAGAATTTAGCTGTAACATATGCACTGCTGAGCAACAAAGACAGTGAAACTGCCTTTGTTAGCATATGAGGCTACACATCGGTGTGCGGGAGACGCAGAGGAAAAGCCATTCTCCCAGATCAACATTTACCTTTCCTTTTTATACCCTGAGCAAAGCATTGTCAAACATGAGTGAAAACTAACCCCCAAAACCAGTTGAACATGAGAGCAAAGTTGAGGAGATAAAATGGGGGAGAAGTACTTTAATATACTCTCCTCAGGCCATGACTCAACTATTTTGAATATATTGTATATTGAAATACAAATAATCAACCTCTCTGTTAATTTCATCACTACACCGCTTAAATCATAAACTGTCAAATGACTCCAAACATGAAGAAGTTATATGAAGGAAGATCACAAGCAGATTAATTGTGTCTAGTGAAAAGCACATCATTACTGTAAGCAAATGGCAGATTTGTATTTTGTATTAGAGCTGTGATGCACACTGCCACACCAGGAGGACCCATCCCCTGCTTGGAATGTCTCAGTAGTCCTTCATTTGCATAGAAGGAATAGTATATAATAATCTCTCAGCTTACACCTTTAAAAAAAAGTAGATTTTAAAAGTGCAATTTGTAATGATTTTGGTAAGGAAAAGATCTAGATGACCTTCTAGGTCCTTGCTATCTGCATTTATAGTTCAAATAATCCCTTCCAAATCCCTTCCAATGCATTTATTTCTAATTTGTGTTTGTAATCAGGCCCAGAAAAATGTATATATAAAGTTGATGATACCTATTTGTATTGTATTTACTGGCTTATATATTGGTTAACTGTATCAGCCAAAAGTTGCACATATGTCCATTGGGACCCTGGTTGGATCTCTTTTCTAATTCCAAATGAAAATATTTGTCTCAATTTAATTTCCAGGCTCTAAAGAGAAGAAGCAGTATCTGCAGGAAAGATTCCCACAACTTACAGCTGAATCTTTTGCCAACTCCAGGGATTCTTCATTTGAGCAGCACGTAATGCTCAACACTCAGGGCAAAGGTGAACTGACTGTATGACAATGACTCCGAATACAGAACAGCCTTGTTGTGGATTGAAATATTAATCAACTGTTTGTAAATGTGTCTTCAGGAGTAGACTTGGTACTAAACTCTCTTGCTGAAGAAAAGCTGCAGGCCAGCTTGCGTTGTTTGGCTAGACATGGCCGTTTTCTGGAGATTGGCAAATATGATCTTTCCAACAACACACCACTAGGTAGAGGAATCAATCAACGATCTTCTTCAGTCTATTATTTGTACTTTTCCACCTCACTATTTAAAAATGCAATGATCCAATCGCTTCCACTTCAGGTATGGCTCTGTTCCTAAAGAACGTGGCTTTCCATGGGATCCTGCTTGATGCTTTGTTTGAAGAAGGGAACAGGGAATGGGAAGAGGTGTCTGATCTGCTGAAGAAGGGAATCTCCAGTGGAGTTGTTCAGCCGTTGCGTACCACAGTCTTTGAGAGAAACCAAGTGGAGGAAGCTTTCCGCTACATGGCTCAAGGCAAACACATCGGAAAAGTGCTGCTACAGGTAAAGATGGTAAACGTTCATGAGTGTGCCTATAAAACGAGAAATGAGATGTTGGATGTTAAGATTTTTATTTTTTTTTTGACTTTGTAACCTCTCAGGTGCGTTCAGAGGAGTCAAGCAGCTCTGGTCCTGCAGTGTCTGCTCTCTCTATCCCTGCAATCTGCCGAACTTTCTGTCCCGCTTCTCTATCGTACAT
Organism: Danio rerio; assembly: GCF_052040795.2. NCBI lineage: Eukaryota > Metazoa > Chordata > Actinopteri > Cypriniformes > Danionidae > Danio > Danio rerio. Next base: position 35,884,547 of record NC_141032.1, read on the forward strand.
CATCACTGGAGGCCTGGGTGGCTTCGGGCTGGAACTGGCCCAGTGGCTCACAGAGAGAGGAGCTCGTAAACTGGTGCTGACGTCACGGTCTGGCATCCGCAACGGTAAACATACACTGGAGATTGACCAGTTTTCATGACGGTGTGGGTTAGTGATAGTTAGCTAAAACTTTAGATACTTAAAATTTTATTTTACTTCAAAAACTGAGTTAAAGGTGAAATTAAATATAAATATTAGATGGAAAAAAAACTTTTCAATTAGTTCATGAAGCAACAATTTTGAGTACAGCAGTTACTTAAACTAAAATGAAATAACTTTGTTAAATAACCATATATATAAGCATAAATACATATAGAAAAAGAAAAAATATATACAATATATTATGACATAGATCCAACATCACTTTTTATTTAACTACTGTCCTGTCACAAAGGCCAAAGACACCAAAAATAAATCTAATATATGTATAATAATATATTAATGATACATAATTAAACAATAATTAAAGATAAATAAATAAAAAAATTAATTAATATTAATAAAAATAAAATTGTCACAAAATTATTAAAACTTAAAATTAAAAAATTAAAACTAACAATAAGCAAAATAAAAATTACCACTATATTGATAGAATGTGAATAATACAATAGCACTGATTAGGGTAACACTTTGGTGTTTTGTTTGAAGGTTATCAGGCCAAGCGTGTTCGTGAGTGGCAGGCCATGGGCATCCAGGTCCTCGTGTCCACCAGTGATGTCAGCACCCTGGATGGCACAGAACGGCTCATCACTGAGGCCTGCCGCTTGGGTCCAGTTGGCGGCATCTTCCACCTGGCCATGGTAACATACAGTTATTGCTATTAGTTTACATTCATTTAGTCAATAGACAGACAGTGCACTTGTGACATTTCCATCTGTAATATAGGTCCTTAAAGATGGTATGCTGGAGAATCTGACCCCACAGGAGTTCATTGAAGTCAACAGACCGAAATATGATGGAACCATCAATCTCGACAGGTGAGATGACACATCCTATTGTGGATGATGATCAATTTTAGAACATTGAAGGTAAAACTTTTTGTAATTTTGTAATAATGTTGAGTGTTTGAGTGTATTTTAGTAGATTATAAATCTTTTTTTATGATTCCAGGCAGCGTTTTTATGCAAAAAATGTATGATTATGTTTTTGATTATATATTATATTATATTATATTATATTATATTACTTTATATTATATTATATTATATTATATTATATTATATTATATTATATTATATTATATTATATTATATTATATTATATTATATTATATTATATTATATTATTATATTATATTATATTATATTATACTATATTATGTTATATTATATATGAGTAACAATAGTTCTTTAGCCTATATTTTTTAAAGATTTCATATACATTTTTTTGTATATACATTTTATTTATGTATTATATATGTTATATATTTATTATATGAATATTTTTAGTACAAAAGTGTGTAAATGATTATTAATAATACTGTTTGCATTATGAAATTGAACTTTTTTTTTTTGCTGATATCATCTTAAATTTTGTAATTTTTATAATTTTTTTTAATGTGTTGAATTTAAAAAAATTGCTCCTTTTCCACAGTGTGACTAGGCAGAAGTGCCCGCAGCTCCAGCAGTTTGTGGTGTTTTCCTCTGTCAGCTGTGGTCGTGGTAATGCCGGCCAAAGCAACTACGGCTTCGCCAACTCCACCATGGAGCGAATCTGTGAACAGCGCCGTCAAGAAAACCTGCCAGGCCTGGCCGTACAATGGGGTGCCATTGGAGACGTGGGTGTCGTTTTGGAGACCATGGGTGGCAACGATGCTGTGATAGGTGGCACGCTGCCCCAGCGCATGTCTTCCTGTTTGGAAGTGCTGGATCGCTTCTTGTGCCAGCAAAGGCCTGTGATGTCCAGCTTCGTGTTGGCAGAGAAAGTGGTGGTCACTAAAGGAGAAGGAAGTGGACAGAAGGACCTGGTGGAGGCTGTGGCTCATATTCTGGGTAAAGCTTACATATAACATCTTTATAGCAAGACGAAAAGTCCAAACGAACAAAAAAGGCACTAGTTTTAGATCCTTAATCATAGTTCCTTCTGTTGACTGATGACATTAAGAGTTGAAAACATTTTTAGTATTTTAAGAAGTTTCTGATTTGTTATGTTTAAAGTTGCAAATGAGCTAATATTACATTTAAATATGCTCTAACTCAGTGTTTCTCAACTGGTGGGTCGTGACCCAAAAGTGGGTTGCGGGAACATTTTCAGTGGGTCGCGGAGTGTGTGGTAAAAAAAACAACAAAAGTTAAATTTTTTTACTTATTTTGCTTATACCGGACTTATATATATATATATATATATATATCTTGAAGACAAAAAAGACTTAAAGCCTCAGTGTCATATGTAGTGAGGTGCTCTCATAAGAGAGCATGAAATCTTCTATGTTAAAACAACATTTAGAAACCAGAAAACATGTTTTATTAAGAGTTTATTATTAACAATATTTTTCGTTTTTACTTTGTAATATTTCTATAATTTGATCCATTTTGTTAAATGACAGCAATAAAATTGTGTTTATTTGAAAGTCTTGGTAAATTTCTTATGATGTATCTGTCACTACTTGTTTATGTTAACAAATAAATACAAATTGAGTATAATTCCTAAAATTGTATTATAGTTCCTAAAAATTTGGGTCGCGGCTTGATGACCATGTAAAAATGTGGGTCCCACGGCCAAACCAGTTGAGAACCCCTGCTCTAATTTGCCTAATTTGCATTCATTATATATATGTACTCATATATGCCAAGCATTGCATATATACACACAGTACACCCCACAAATCTCTCACTTTTATTAGTATTTTCTATAGGATGCTTTATATTTGTGCAAAAAAATTGGTTTAGTCAGTACTAAAGCCAAGTCTGGAGCTAATCTAACCAAATAACTTAACAGGAATGGTTCAAAAATTTGTTGTCCAAATTTAAATGTTATAGAATAATATTAAATAAAATCAAAAATAGCAAAAATCAAGAGAAACAAAAAAATATACAATTTGTTAAAATGTTGTTAAAATTTTTTAAATGTATGTCTTTCCATTTCTAAAGATTTTCCATGACTAAAATATTATTTTAATAAATATATCTGTTTAATAAATATGTTTTTTTCAAATGCACCAATATATATTGCCCATATTTACTGAGAAATTCATAAAAAATATTCATTTTCAAAATGGGATGTACTCAATTATGCTGAGCACTGTGTATACTGTATGTGTATATATTATATTTACTTATAAAGCACAATGAAACAAAAGTTATTGACTATTGTGCTGTACATACTTTGGGTCATAAAAGATAAAAATAGACAACAACAGATAAAACAACATGCGATACAACCAACACAACACAAAACATTGAATGCATGAAGCAGAACAAAGATAGGCACAATAAGGTCAACTTCCTCCCAATTTATAAGCTTTTTAAAAAACAAGAGATGTAGTTTGAGTTTCCCTTTGAACAAGGATTCATTAGAGATTGTTCTAATAGACAAAGGTAGCCCATTTCACATTTTACGACCTACTACAGAAACAGCCCAGTCTCCTTTTTTCTTTAGTTTGGAACATTTTCTGGCTCTAGGAACTTAAACATCTGCCAGATATTTTAACAGTAATAAGATTAGAAAGATATGGCGGTGCCTGACCATTCAATACCTTAAAAACATGAGGTAAATTTTAAGCTCTATTCTAAAACATTTCGGCAGCCAGTTTAAGGAGCACAGGATGGGGGTAGTGTGTTCAAATTTACGGGTGCCAGTGAGAAGCCGAGGAGACATTTTGGGCCACTTGTAGGCGATTTATATAGGATTGGCCAATACCTATATAGTATATCTATTAACAGGGAAAAGGGAGGATTTTGTTTCTTTTCTTTCTTTTCATCACTCATCTTTCTGTAGAATAAAATGTTACGTTTATGTATATAAACTTGCAAATTTGAATGAACAAATTCCTGTGTAAAAACCTTTAGATGGAACAAAGCTGTGGATCATTTGATCACATCCAGATATGAGTAAAACTGTAACGTGATGCTGTAGTAGAGACAAAACAGCCTTTAAAAATGTGTTTTAATTGACATGTATAGACACAAATTTATCAAGTGCGACAAAAGTATGAAAAACCCCCACTATGAAATCCATTAAGGTGCATGAAAAAGCAGTGTTTGTCTGTAGCGTCTCACCTTAAAGTCTAATAAATTCTACATTCTGCCTGTTTTCAGTGTAAGTGTTGTGTTTTTTTGCTCAGGTGTGCGTGACGTGAACAGTCTGAATGCTGACGCCTCATTGGCTGATCTGGGTCTGGATTCACTGATGGGTGTTGAGGTCCGGCAGACGCTGGAGAGGGACTACGATATCGTGATGGCAATGAGGGAAATCCGACAGTTGACCATAAACAAGCTGCGGGAGCTTTCCAAGCAATCAGGAGGGAAAGAGGGTGAGCTTGTGATTTGGAAAAGAATGTTTTATTATATACAGGAACTTTCTAAAAGAATAAGAAATTCAGGAGATGTCTTTCGATATTTTAGATAAACTTTGTATTATTTGGAGATAAGAACACCAGTGTAATAATAATAATAACAAATTTTGTTTCTCTCAGAGTCTCCTGTAAAGCGTTCTGGTGCTCAGGCTCTGTTGGAGTCAGATCTGAGCCGGATGCTGGTGAACCCAGATGGCCCCACGATGGCCCCGCTGAACGAGGTCCAGAGTGCAGAGAGGCCTTTGTTCCTGGTTCACCCCATTGAGGGCTCCATCGCCGCCTTCCGCACCCTCACTGCCAAGCTGAGTGTGCCGTGCTATGGACTGCAGTGCACTAAAGGTACAAACACCAGCTCAGGCTGCTCTATCACTGCTGCACTTGGATGAAAGTTTACAAAAGCATTTGATCAGATGTTTCATAAATGTCATCATGACTAAGGTATATAAAAGAAGATAAAGAAACGTTTTGCTTTGTTTTTTATAGTTTGTTTATTAACTAAGTTTGTAGTGGTGTAACGGATCACAAATCTATTCAGTGACATAACTTTGATGGTTGCTTTGATGGTTGATGGTCGCCCCCTTTTGGTTAAACAATGTAATTGCTACAACATTCACCAGCGTCAAGTTCCATTAAACAGTGATTTTAATCTTTACCATAAACATCAGTGTTTCTATCTGAACTATAAACTGTTTTCCCAGTGCTTCTGTGTTATGTAATTGTTTGTAACTAACTGAAAAAAGTTTAAGAACTGAATCTCTCTCGATCAAACCCAGTTTTGAATGCAGCGATTCGAAGGATTGAAAAACATATGCAAATCATCATCATTTATCATTCATGTTGCACGGGTTTGAATTGAGAGCACAAACTTTTATTGTTTAATTGTGCAGCTTTACACTAAATGCATTAGTGCAGGCTAAGCGAGCAGTGACAGAAAACACCTTTAATTAATAGCCTAATAAAGCATTAATTCCGTCATCATTATTTTTTAGGGAAGCCAAAATGTTTCATACCCCTGATTTGAATGTCACAGGAGGCGATCTCTCTGCAATTGTCATAAATGTTGGATTAACATTCAAGTTCAAAAAAAGGTATTAATCCACGGGTCATGTACGAGCTGTGGGTTGTGATCCGTTACACCCCTAATGTTTGCCTTGCTTTAGTTCAAAAAAATAAATATGAGCTGTTAACCTATTGTAGATTGAGAGCAGTTGCACAAAAACAAATTCACCTGCCTTTTTTTTTTTTGGATATTTAGAGACAATTTTTACCTATTAACATATGTATTTTGAGAAAACCTAATCTTACATTAAATTAATTTATTTAAGAGTGTACTTGTTACATATAGTATACATTATTTCAACTTTAGAATAATTTTGTGTTCATTTTTAGTTTTTTTTTAATTGTTGCAGTTTTATATGCTCATTAAGAATATGTTACTTTTACTTTTTAATGTAATTTATTTCTGTGATATGAAAAATTAATTTTCAGTTTCCATTAATTCAGCCTTCAATGTCATCTGATTCTTCAAAAACCATTTAAATATGCTGATGTGGTGCTAAGTAAATAAGAATAATAATAATCATTATTATAATTAGTACTTTTGAAAACAATGTTGAAAATGTTTTTGGAATACTGGAAAGATGACCACTTTTTATTTTAAATTATGCAAAAATAACATTTTTAAAATTATTTTTTTGTCAAATTGATGCATCCTTGATATGCTAATGAAATGTTTTCGGAAGTATTATAAACACTTAACCTCCAGTACATCAATAAAAGCTTATTTTTTTCCAAAAAGGAATGTAATGCAAAGTAAAAATCATTTGAAAATAAATTAAATATTAAAGTAAAATGAATAAATATGTTGCCCTTTAAGTTCCAATAAATTATATCAGCAATATTAAACTTGTATTTATTGAATTTCTTCAGGTTGAGTCCTGTAATTTTCTTGTGTGTTATGTTTCACAGCTGCTCCTCTTGACAGTATCCAGAGTCTTGCTGCGTACTATGTGGAGTGTGTGAGGCAGGTTCAGCTGGAGGGCCCATACCGCATCGCTGGATACTCGTTCGGGGCGTGTGTGGCGTTTGAGATGTGCTCACAGCTGCAGTTGGCCAAATGCCCCGTGGAATATCTGTTCCTGTTCGATGGCTCGCACTCTTATGTGGCAGCATATACACAGGTGCAGTACGAGAGCTCAGGAAACCCCAAAAAAGAAAAATGTAATGCACCAGGTTGATCACATGATCTTTTTTTCTTTGATAGAGTTACAGAGCCAAACTGACTCCTGGCAAAGAGGCTGAAGCTGAGACTGAAGCTCTGTGTGCTTTCATCCAACAGTTCACCGGCATTGAGTATAACAAGGTACAGTTATGTTTGTGGTTTGGGCTTAAAAAATGAAAACAATAAAATAAAAAATATTTATAATAAAAATAATAAAACTTAATAAAATTAAATTACATATTTTTACTAAATAGAATAATAAAATAAAAATAATATAAAATTGAATATAAAATGAAATAAAATAATAAAATAAAATAATAACACTAATATAAAATAATATAAAATAATTTTATTAAATGGAAAACTATATATATATATATATATATATATATATATATATATATATATATATACTAGTAGTAAAAGATAAAACAAAACATAAAATAATACAATTAAATATTAAAATATAAAATTAAATATTAAAATATCAAATTAAAAATAATAAAATTACATTAAATAAGAAATATAAAATAATAAAATTAAAATAATAAAATATATAATAAAATAATACAATAAAATAAAATAATATATAATAATTAAATATTAAACAAAATAATATAAAATAATTAAATATTAAATAAAATTTAATTAAACAAAAATATATAAAATAAAATATTGAAACTAAATAAAATAATAAACCTAAATAAAATAATAAAATTAAATAAAATATAAAATAAAAAACTACATAAAATAACAAACTAAATAAAATGTAAAGAAATACTTTAAAAATATATATAATAATAATAATAATAAATAAAACCATATAACCATTGTAGTATTCCCATACTTTCCCAGTTAATTGATTACATTAAAATTTGTTTGTATCATGTACATAAAAGTGAAAGGTTTTAATAGAGAAATCTCTTTTTGCCATAATTTTTAATTCATATTGCAGAAAATACTGTGAACACCCAGTAAAGGAATACATACTTTAAAATACATAATTCTTTGTAAAATCATATTTTCTGGCAAATTATGAATGAACAAATCCCTCGGTTAAAACCTTCAGAATATAGAAAGCAATAAAGCTTTGTTTGGTGTGTAGAATTTTTCCTTTATGTAAATATATAACTTCATTCTAGAGAATAATCCTATTTTAAGAAAACAATCTTTAAAATATGTATTGTAATCAAATTTACAAAAAACTCCTACAAAAAGTGTGATAAAGGAACGATTAAATGTGTATATTTGATGCTTTCTTTACATTACATTACCGGTATATTTAAAAAGAAAGCAATTTATGGAAAGCCAAAAAGGAAAAAGTGGAAGGTGAATAAACAAAGACAGAATATTTTTTTTATGAACTATCCTTTCAATCATGGGTCTCAAACTGGATTCCTGGAGGGCCACAGCTCTGCACAGTTGTTCTCCAACCCTAATCAAACACTGCTGATCCAACTAATCAAGGTGTTCACGACTACTGGAGACTAATAAACAGGTTTGAGTTGGAGGTGGTTAGAGCTAAACTCTGCAGAGCTGTGACCTCCAGGAATCGAGTTTGAGACCCATGCTATAAACAGTCTAATAAAATGAAAATAGTCCAGTCATCACCATTCATTCACATTAATGCAAAGCTAATGCAGTTTCTGTATTCTGCCTGTTTGACGCAGCTGTTGGAGACGTTGCTGCCTCTGTCAGACCTCGAGGCTCGTGTGGACAAGGCTGTTGATCTGATCACATCCAGCCATAAGAACGTCAGCCGAGATATGCTCCATTTTGCTGCTTCTACATTTTACCACAAACTCAAGGCTGCCGACCGCTACGTTCCCACTTCCAAATATCACGGCAATGTCACCCTACTGAGAGCCAAGGCCAGCAGCGAGTACGGAGATGGATTGGGATCAGACTACAAACTGCACGAGGTATGTAGATGAATTGCACACACAGGGGAAAATAAAAACTACTTTAATACTACACACTGATACAAACCACCTGCCATTAATTGGTGTAAAAGATACGTATTTTGTTGAAATATTTACATTTAAACGACGATTTTAATGCTGATTTCTAAACAGAGTGGATAAGGAAATGTTTAGACCTTCTTTTTAGAACGCAAAACTACCCATCGCGCTTTGCGTGTATGCACAAAGAGAATGCTAAGAAGATAAACAAATGAAGAGTCACATTTGGAAAGCTTTGAAACACTAGTTTTAATCTATTTTACTTGCTTTTTAACATCTTTGAACTAATACTGCTGTCAATCAGCGCCACCTCCTGGACTAGTTATTTAAAAAAATGCAATCCATAGGTTGGAAAACAACTGCTGCGAGGCATTTTCCCCTTGTTGTCAGACGGCATCTTCTGCCTTTTAAATGAAGCCTCGTCATAGTCAACAGTTTCTCTTTCTTTCAATCATATAACCAACCCAAACAAATGTAATTCACCTAAATGTTTGACACGCACATGTAGCTTGTACTGTCCCACTAACTTACTGATTGAAAGTGTCACAAAGTGAAAATAACGTGGCGTTTTGAAATGACAGAAAAACACGTGCCGTGGTAAATACTACACAATATAAACTGAATGAAATGTAACTGCTCCCGATTAGAATCAACATGCAACTCAGACATTTTAGTAGTTTAAGACAAGATATTGTCTATAAAATAATATAAAGCAGAAAATGTACTGGCAGTTTGTTACCAGGTTTTTACAGCACGGACAGTATATCACTTTAAACTATTAAAAATGCCATCAAGAGTCACTTTTTCAAACTTTTCAACATCTAAAGCATTCGGAATACAGATCAAGATCCCATAATGCAATTCAAAAACATAAATAAGTTACACATGAAATCACAAAATTTGGGAAAACTGCTCCTTTACAATATTTTTTTAACAGCTGCTTTGACACAATCTACATTGTATAAAGTGCTGTGATGAATTGGACAAAATCTGCATACTTTTAATCACAGAGGAACTACTTCTGGATCTGGGAAGTGGATTAAGCTGAGAGGAAGATTTCAACTTCAGTGTTGCTATATGTTCATGTCATTCATCAGTATTAACGGCTGGGTTGTGGTTTGTCTGCAGGTGTGTGACGGGAAGGTGTCAGTTCATGTGATCGAAGGCGACCACCGGACCTTCCTGGAGGGTGAAGGTGTTGAGTCTATTTCCAGCATCATCCACAGCTCACTGTCTGAACCCAGAGTCAGCACACGAGAGGGCTAAACCTTCGCATAAAACCTCTTTTACTGTATTTCTGTATTTCTTCACCATATTTCCGTAGCTTTCACCTTTCACAATGCACTGTCGTTGCATGTTTAACCATTCCCAATCTCTTTATAACTCTCACCCACAAAATAGCCTTATAAAACGTCTTTTTTCAATATCTTGGATGCTTAGCACACTTTATTCCTCACTTAAAGGTTTATATTCCATGCTGGGAACAAAAACACATCTGTTTGTTTGCTTTTTGTGCGATAGTTCACCCAAAAATGACATCTTTAAGATGACATATTTTCAAAAAATGTAAGATATTGTATAGAATTGACTACCACAGTATTTGTTTTCCAACTATGGATACCAATAGCTTACATTCTTTAAAATATCTTCTTTTGTTTTGACTAAATAGTGAGTAAAGTTAATTTTTGGGTGAATTGTCCCTATATAAACTTAATCCATTCTATAAATCTACTGTGAAATCTTTAAACTCCACAGATTTCTGGCATGTGGGTGAATTGAATGCCATCACTGACTCTTGTCTAACCTCTGAAAGTCTGCTAAAGGTTCTATGTGTTCATCTACATTCAGTTTTCTTCCATTCCAACCTAATGATGCGGACTGCAATTCAAGGCTTTACTGTATACAAGTCCACATGTTAGCTGTTGGAAATCTAGTTACGCAAATGGCTGAGATTGCTGTTTACCAATGTTTGAGCAGTTACTGATGCTTCTGCAGTACTAGTTGATACTAGCTTCACTTGTTTACTGTAATATAGCGGTTTGGCTTGTTTTTGAATGATATTCGCCAGGTTCTCTTGATGTTGAGCATCTAAAAAAAATGGTGCGTTTAAAGAGAAAGTATATATGAAAATATTCTTGGATGGAATAAGCGTTAAAAGGGATAGTTCACCAAAAAATGAAAATTCTGCCATCATTCACTCTATACCTGTTTGATTGTCTGTCTTTTGTTCAACACAAATTCTTTTTGTTCCTATTATGGAAGTCAACACTCTTCAGAATATCTTTTGTGTTCAACTGAAGGAAGAAATTCATAGAAGTGTACAACCACTCGAGCGTAAGTAAATGCTGAGGACATTTTTATTTTTAAGTGAACTGGCCCTTTAAGAGAGCTGGCTTATTGACTTCTTGTTAATGTTTACGTTTAAGTTATGGGTTCATTCTGGAATGTTGTTACTTTAAAAGGATCTGGTATCTATGGAAGCTTGTTCCCGCCACTGAATAAAATAAATAAACAAATCAATACAATGTAAAAAAAATTATAAAGTCAGAATTGTGAATTTATAACTCGAAATTCTGACTTAACTTGAATTTCTGACTTAATAACTCGGAATTCTGACTTAACTCAGAATTGCAACTTTATAAATCAAAAATGCGACTTTATAATTTGGAAGTCTGACTTTATAACTCAGAATTCTGACTTAATAACTTGCAATCCTGACTTGATAACCTGAAATTCTGACTTAACTAGGAATTGTGACTTTATAAATCAGAATTCTGACTTAATAACTTGCAATCCTGACTTGATAACCTGAAATTCTGACTTAACTAGGAATTGTGACTTTATAAATCAGAATTCTGACTTAATAACCTGCAATTCTGACTTAAAAACTCATAATTCAGACTTAACTCAGAATTGCGACTTTATAATTCGGAATTCTGACTTTATAACTCAGAATTCTGATTTTTTTTAAATGTATTCAGTGTGGGAACGGGCTTCCATAGTTCCATAGTCACTGTTGCACAGGCTCAAAGCAATTAAAGCACTAATGTGAAATGCTTGGCAATCCCCAGTGAAACGTTAGCTTTGCTACTTAACCGTTGACCAATAACTGGAGTATTAATCTTCTGTTGATGTTTCTCGTCCTCTTTTTGAGGATCGTACCAACATTCCTTCTTCCTGCTGTATATGTTCTGGTATTAATTGGCTGCTTGAATATTTCATACAGTAAGTTGTAGCAAATTCTTCTGTAAGTTCATAGCGCAAAATCACTTGTTTTATCTTAAATCTTGTCAGAATGAAGTGTCGTTTGGTGTAGGAGTGCACTATGGGACGTACGAGTAATTTCCTAACAGTGACACAATTATTGACTATTCTGTCACAGCAGGAAAATATCCCTTTTTTAGAAAGCAAATCACTTTATTTCTGAGACTAATTCTCGAAGTCAGTGACGAACTGTGATTTCTTTCAATGTTTAGAGCAAAGCTGATAGAGCTGGAGTTCATTTTTTCTATTTTTTGGTGTTATTTTCCCTGTATTTATTGTACTAGTTCAAATAAAGTTATTACTAACATATACACATCCAGAGTGGACTGATTTGTTTTTTCTCCAGCAATATTGGATATTCTGAAACTGGCATTAATTTAAGTTTCTATATATTATTCAAAGCCAAAAGAGATTAAAAGAATAACGGGTTGGACAATGAAACTGAAATGCCTGCTTTTAGAGCACATTAATTCATTGTTATGGTGTAAGTCAGGGGTCACCAATCTCGATCCTGGAGGTCCGGTGCCCTGCAGGGTTTAGCTTCAACTTACCTCAAATCACCTGCCTGGGTGTTTCAAGTATACCTAGTAAGACCTTGATTAGCTTGTTCAGGTGTATTTGATTAGGGTTGGAGCTAAAATCTGCAGGACACCGGAGCTCCAAGAACACGTTTGGTAATCCCTGGTGTAGGGTGTCCTTTTACAGCCAATGCAGAATCTATTCGTCATAGGAATGACAGATACAAGCCCTGCACAGTGGCCAGAGGGATTTTGAGCCATTCTTCTTGCAGAATAGTGGCCAGGTCTTTAGATGATGCTGGTGGAGGAAATCATTTACTCACGTGCTCCTCCAAAACACCCCAAAGTGGCTCAATAATATATAGGTTTGGTGACTGTGCAGGCCATGGGAGATGTTCAGCCTCACTTTCATGTTCTTCAAATCCCACTGTCACAAGTTTTGCTGTGTGTATTGGTGTATTATTGTCCTGATACATGCCACCGCCTTCATTATACAATGTTTAAACCATTGGGTGCACTTGGTCCTCTAAAATGGTTTGGTAGCCCTTGGAAGTGCGCACACGTACATTTTTACAGTATTTCGTATAAAAATGTTCTAGAGAAAGTCTTATTTATTTCAGTTTGGATAGAAAACCATTTTCTTTTCTTTTTTCTATTTTACACATTTTAAGATCAATATTATTAGCCACTTTAAGATTTTGTTGTTTGATTCCAGACAAACCACCGTTATCCAGTATTGCCCAATTGACATATTAAAGCTTTCCAATTAACCTGAATAGTATCTTACTTAATATCTAGAAGGATAGATATGTATACACTCAGTAGAGATAAAAATTGAGGACTATTTATTTGTTAACTTTCTTCCGCCAAGAAATAATGTGACAAATCTGGGGCCACAGGACATTGCTACTGTCTCCTCCACTAGTGACTGCCTATAGTGGTTTTCCTGGGTGTAGGGAATGACATGGTATAGCAGCCAAAACCATCACTGATCCACCCTCATGCTTCACTCTGGCTGTGCAACAGTCTAGGGCAGGGGTGTCAAACTCAATTCCTGAAGGGCCGAATCCCTGCACAGTTTAGTTCCAACCCTGCTCCAACACGCCTACCTGTAGGTTTCAAACAAGCCTAAAGGACTCAATTAGTTTGATCAGGTGTGTTTAATTAGGGTTGGAACTAAACTGTGCAGGGCTGCGGCCCTTTTGAAACTGAGTTTGACACCTGTGGTCTAGGGCATACCCTTCTTTGGGGCTTCTCCACACGGTAACTCACTCAGATGTGGGAAAGAGAGTGAAGGTGGACTCATCAGAGAACAATACATGTTTCACAATGTCATTTCACAGTCCTAAAATACTAAACATACCTTTAAATATAATAATAGTTAGCATATCATCAAATCAAAGACCATAGAATACCTTAAAGTAGGGGTGTCAAACATACGGCCCGCAAACAGGTTTAATCTGGCCAGCAAATTGATTCTGTAAAGTATAAAAATGAGATGCAATTTTTCAATAAAAGAAACTGCGCAATGGCGCAAACTGTTACAAACTGTTCATTTAATCCGATCTTGATGCCTGAATCAGCATCAGTGTGACAGCGTTCTCGAAGAGAAAGACCACTTCTATGCCCTGCTATACCACACTGAGGTGTTTTCAAGAAAACGTAACTATTTCACGTTAAGTCAGTTTAGTGGCTAATTCGTACGAGTTCAGTCGTACGAAAATATACAACGTAAAAAAAAAAAAGAAGGCGTGGCACCCAACCACACCCCTAAACCCAAACGTCATTGGTGGATAAGCAAATCCTACTAAATTGTACGAATGAGATCGTATTCATATGAATTAGCCACTAAATCAAAAAGTTACAACTTGCCATGAGAGCGTGTTGTCCTCAGGCTCCAGTGTAATGTTTTTATGTTGATCGCATAAAAAAAAAAAAAACTATTGTTTTTAAGTTATACTGTGTATACCATGATTTTACCAGTCAGGCCCACTTGGGAATAGATTTCCTTCATGTGGCCCCTGAGCTAAAATGAGTTTGACACCCCTGCCTTAAAGGGACTTTGATATAGTACATTTATTAATATTATTATTTAATATGCAATGTATATAAAAATCCCTTTATGCAACCAAAATAAAATAAACATTATTATAAGCCAATTTATATTTCTATTTTTATTAAACAAAACTGAAAATCCGTAACAAAATATACTCGTCCACCAAATAAAAAAAAGTGGTCACGTTCATTTTTAAAAGCATCCCATTTAAAGATTTGAGTAGCTGTGATGTATTTTGTATACTTTTTTTGGCTTCAGAATAAAAAAAATGTAAAAAAAAAAAAAACAATATTAACATATTTACAAAAAGATGAAATTACAAACATTCAACAAGTTTAAATCCATATCCGCTCTTTACATTCGTACTCATGCATTGCATAAAGGCACAGTGTGATGGGGAGATGCATGCAGAGTATAAGCAAATGGCCAATACAAAATTCATGCTAACTGTCAAATCAGTTATACACGTAGCAGAACACAGAGGAATCGCGTACACTTTACAATAAGGTTTCAGTAGTTAACGTTTACTAACATGATCAAATAATGAACAATAGATGTATTCCAGTATTTATTCATCTTTGCCAACGTTAGTTACGTAATTGTTAGATCTTGTTAGCTCACAGTGCATTAACTAAATGTTTACAAGTACAACTTTGGATTTTATGTATGCATTATGATTAAAAAATGCTGAATTGTTTGCTCTTTGATCATGTTAGTAAATGCATCAACACCCAGAGTCTTACTGTAAAGTGTGAACGAGAAATCCTCTTTAAAGATGCAAGTGAAAATGCTTGGAGATTGTCATCAGGTTGTTTGTACGACTGGAATGTTTGGTTGTTTTAGTTTGAGGCTTGATCCAGTGTCGTCCACTATTTCCCACCTTTCCATGAGGCTTTTAATGTTCTTCATCATCATCACCATCAGGATCATCTTGTGAATCACTGCTATCACCCAAACCCAAATCTTCAATGCCGTCATCATCGTCAGGATAATCATCGTCCGCCAAACGTTGCTGTAATTCCTCCAGCCCCAAAAAGCGCTTCAGAAGTGCAGCGAGTGCCTCAACATCACTGAACAAAAAGCCAAACTAACTTAATGACAGCAATTGTCAAGCACATTGCAAAAAAGAAAAACAACAACTGAAGAGTGTAAAATAAATGTACTATACTGTATTATTTTCATACGTTCCTTTAAACGTCATAGCAATATTGTGAATTGAAATGAAATTATTAATTGTGTCCAGTTTTGTCAAGAATTTTTATTAATTATGGTGGCTTGAGAAAGCTAACGTACTGTTCCGCTACATTAACTTATTCTTCTTCCAGCTTCTTCTATCAAGAGTTCACATTTAGCTGATGATTAAGCTACTTTGGCATGCTCTCCCAGGAGATAGCCCTGAGTTTAAAAGGTCCCTGAGCCCGGGGCTCCCTCCAGTTGCAAGGCGAGGGGGGAGTTTAAGCTCAGGTGGATCTTGAGAACTCCCCTGCTGTAGTAACCGATGAACAGATAGTGATTTGCTCTTAAGAGATAACTACTTACTAGGAGCATGTCTATGGTGCCGATTTGGATTAGTCAATTAACTTAAGTTGCATGTTTTTGGACGGTGGGAAGAAACCCGGGGAAAACCCACGTGAGCACGGGGAGAAAGTGCAAACTCTGCACAGAAACGCCTGCTGGTTTTCTAAAGCATGGAACCAGAAGCATTTTTGCTGTGAGGCAACAGTGCTAAGCACTGGGCCACCGTGTCACCGATCTTAGAAGGAGTAGGGGTGGATAAGGGGATTCTTCAAAACGAAGATAGCGTTGGAATGTAACCCAGGGTATTTGTAGTAGCTTAGGAGTCATCTGATTGGTGCATTGAGAATTATATAATGCGGATCCAGCCGCTAGCAATCATAAGCACGTGATCCTCTCGAAATTAGTTTATAAATAAACTTCACTCTGAGACTAGTTTCTATATGCATTTCCTCCTAGCCCGCTCATACTACAACCACCAAACTTACTCCAAACCTACAAACTGGCCTGACTCGGGTTGCTATGTCTTTTCCAACTGGTCCAACTAAAGCCTAGTTCACACTACAGGATTTTAAACATCAGCAGATCACTGTGCTGTTCACACGACATGACTTGACTTTGTGTCTTTTGATCTCTGTGGTGTTCACACTACGCAACACTCCGTGAACGATCCACAAGAGGGGGTCACACACTACATGATCTGACAACATCTCATTCCCCATCAGCTCATTCAAGCTACCAAACCACAGCCAATGAAAATTTGAGGGAGGAGTCGTCAGAAAAAAGCTGAACATTATTGGCTGCTTGTGTGCTGATGACATCACTGACAGCGTTTCAAGCTTTGCAGAAAGCATTTAAAAACATCGTCAAATCAGCTGATTTATCAGTGGATTAATCACTCATCTGCAAGGTTTGAGTGGATAGATACACAGAGAGTTTTTAATTTTTGTAATTTTATAACTCTTTGAAATAAAACTAACATATTTATAACAACCTGCCGTTTTCTAACTATCAGTGTACTTCTTTCTGACATTGTTATTTTTTTTATTACAAAACAGTAAAGAACTGAGCATTTCTGCCTTAAATGACCATATTGGTTAAAATGACTGCATGCATGTCTGATACTTTCACTGTGACTTTAAATGTGTGTGCATTTTCTTGCCTGGCAACTTCCTGCTAACATAAACAAAACTTTCTGATGGCAAAAACATCAATTTACTTCAGATATCTTTCAAAACAGCATATTCTGTGCTGTTAAATAGCTCCTGTTTGAAAGTGAAAATGAAAGCCAAGACCTTTAAGTGTTTTAGTATCTTAACTACATATTTATAGGCTGTATTACAAAAAAATATTATATTTTTAGGGTAATGGTGTCATTAAATATGATGCCAGACATTCAAAGCTTAATTTTAATATCTCAATAATAGCTTTGAATGTAAATATGTTGTGACAATATGGCGTTTCATATGAGAACGGTCAGAATGAGCAGTATGGTAATTCTAATGGTTACAGAATTCTAGTTCCACTGTTAATATATCCTACTCTCATGTCTGTGTTAGCGCAGAATGAAGCGAGTGCGCCGATGCCCATTCTGACCAATCACAGATGTTTCTGCTGAGCTCCTGAACCCACAGCCATTCAGCTCATGCTGATATGCTCTCTCATTGGCTGTAGCTCGTCACTACATCTGACCACGCGTGGGGTTGAGTCGGCCGACTGCTCTGGAATATTTAGCATGCTAAATGTTGGATTTCCGTCTGCGAGGTGTCGGCGACGGGTCAGCGAGCCTCGTTGATGCGTTGCTCAGTAGTTCACACATAAAGAGCGGCGAGCGCCGAGCACCCGCAGATTTCTTCCCGGTCACAGCCCGATCTGTCGGCGAGCTCGTTAACTTCCAAATCGGGCTCAAATCAGGCTTAAAATCCTCTAGTGTGAACTAGGCATTAGTTTTCCGAAAACTGTCTGGGAAAATTCGGAAAAGTCCCATTGACTTAACGTTGGACCAAACTTTTTGATCACCTTTCAACCTCATAGCCACACCCTGGCAACCACTAACAGCACCCTAGCAACTGTCCCATAGACTTCCATTGTAAAAAAACTGCCATTGACTTTACATTAGACATACTAACAACATGCCAATTAATACAAACAATATACTAATCAGTGGCGTAGCGAACGGGCCCCCCGTCTGTTTCAACCTTAAAATCTACTACAATGATTTAAAGTTTTAAACTACTTTAGACTTTCAGACGAGGCTTTCTCAAGCTTTCTCTGCTTTTGCTGTTTACTTATTTTTTGATAGTAATGCATTCTGACGAATAGTTTAAAACAGATGCCCAATGTTGGCCCTTTGTAGCCTTTGATTTGGCCCACCATCCCATCTTAAAGTGGGTAAGAATGATAAAGAGGGTGTTTTATTGCTGAGCTACAAAAAAGCTGATTAAAATTAAATGTTTCAATGAAATGTTGTGAATGAATGTGATTTTTCTTAATGTAAAGAGTCACAAGTCACTGGACATATAGAGGACTATGCAGAAGACATCCGTGAGCAAATCAAGGTAAAAACTACTGTGACTCCATTCTGTTATGAATGAGATTGTTTTTACTGTGGTAAGTTCATTATAAAATGTAAATGAAATAAGCTGTATTACTTCATATAAAGCAGTGTTTTCTAGTTACCTTTCCATTTTATTAAATAAATTTAAAACATGCCCATGGCAACTATATTTACCTTTGGCCCCTCAATCAAGTTTGGTTTTTTTTTTTTTTGCCACTTTTCAAAACTATTGTTTATATTGTTATTTTTTATTATTTTTATTTTAAAGTGTACATGATAGTTCACCCAAAATGAAATTGTACTTACTATTTACGCATTTAAAACTTTTGTTTCTTTCTTCTGTTGAACATAAAAGAAGATATTTAGGTATTTAGATATTTAAGTAACAGGTTTCCAGCTTTTTTTTTTTTTTAAATATCTTCTTCCATAGATTTTGAACCACTTGAAGGTGAGAAAATGTTGACAATGGTCAGTTTTGGGTCAACTTTCCCTTTAATTCTTACACCAAAAATGTGTGTATTTTACACACACACATACACATACATATACATTATATATATATATATATATATATATATATATATATATATATATATATATATATATATATATATATATATATATAAACTTAATTACTTATTGAAATACATAAATTTCAATTTACCAATAATAGATTTGGAGTTACTAACATTTAAAAACATAGAAACTAATTAATAAAAATATTAGTACATCCAAATCTTTTATTAGTAACTAAAATACATATATCTAACCAATAAGAGATTTGAAGTTACTAATATCTTTTAAATATTAATTACTAATTTTTAAAAAAACATTAGTAGCTCAACCTCTTATTGGTAGTTTGAAATATACACACTTTATTACTGAATAAATTACTGGGGGGTTTTTTTGTTGTTGTTTTTTTAACCGTATCATAGGACTCTGAAAGGAACTACTTTTCATACCTGCGTGACCCAAGTGTGGCACTTTGTGTAAGTGGGTAAGAGAAGCCCGTAGCCAATCGCAGCACTACCAGGTAACCCTTCCCAAGATACCTCACTCTCTCCTCCTGAACACTGACGTCCCGCAGGTGCCGCAGATCTAACAGCACTGAGCCGGAGAAAACAAACGCTTTGCCTCAGATATAATTCACAAAAGAAAAAATACAAATAATGACAGCTAAGGCTGAACTCACCTTTCTCGTGCCCACTTTTCCACAGAGTCAACAACATGGTATAGAGACTGAAGGTCTTCAGTTCAATCTCGTTCTTGGATTTATTAAACACTGCCTCCTACGAGCAAAGCCACCCAGATTTTTAGTTATGACAGTTGAACATACACTCGCTGGCCAATTTAAGTACACATGTTCTACAAATAATCAGCCAATCACATGGCAGCAGTTCAATGCATTTAGGCATGTAGATGTTGTCTAGAATAGAATAGAATATCTGTATTATTAATGGAACATGTGGGAAGTCTATTGAAATGTAAGTTTACTTCTATCAGGAATGATGGTCAAATGAGACTTTACACAGTTTATACGCTAAAAGGGATCGTTCACCTAAATATAAACATTCTGGAGTGGTTGCAAATCTTTGAGTTTCTTCCTTCTGTTGAACAACAACGACTTTATTTAGAAAAACGCTGAAAACCCTTAACCATTGATTTCTATAGTAGAAAACAAAAACTATGGAAGTCGATGGTTACAGGTTTCTAACATTTTTTAAGTATCTTTTCTGTTTAATAGAAGTAAGAAAAACACTGATACAACCTATGACAAATCTCATGCTGAACCTGCAAATCTAGTTCACATGTTTTGGACCTGTCCAGCTTTGTTTCCTTTTGGAAGTCTGTTTTTGATTCATTTTCAGCAATTACATCTATTATATTTGATCCCTCTCCATTAATTAATTAGCCTGTTTGGAGTTCTTTCCCCTGACTGCGAGTTACTGTTTTATTTTTCTGAACTAATAATTTTTCTATCATTATTAGCTAGGCGGTGCATTTTGTTGCAGTGGAAATCTCCTCCACCCCCATCCCATACTCAGTCGATTAAAGACGCCTTATTTTTGTTAAATTAAACAAAGTCTTTGAGGTTCAGTGGTCAAATTTTCTAATATTTGGTTGCCATTGTTGGAGCATGTCAGATCTCTGAGACTTGAGGCGGTTACTGTGGAGTGAACGGTTGCCAATCTTGCTTTTTTGTTTTGATCTGTGCCTTCCAGATGAGTATTAGTGCTGCTGATATAGCACAAGCATACAACTCTTTCTTGATATAAAACCACAAGTTTGAAGAACGTGCCAACCCCCAGTCTATTTACCTTAATATATTTTCCCTTTACTCTCGTTTTAATTGAACATAAAATGACAAATATTCAAATGATCTGCTGAAGCTCAAACTGAGGAATTGGGGTTGATTTAAAGGGACAGTTCACCCTTTTTAAAATAAACATTTGAAATAAATAACATGATAGCATGGATTTATTCTGAGAAGAATTAAAGGGTTAGTGCGCCCAGAAATGAAAGAAAAAAAAAAGAAAAACAACCAATGTCTTTTGTATCAGATTATGGTGTGCGTTTACTACAGGTAATACTATTCTTGCATGTTTTGCTGCTAACTCTAATGGAGTCATATACGCACACCCTGCTAACCTGACACATAAGAGAAGTTATTTGCAAACTGTTTTTATTTAGTCTTTTGTTATGCAAAAGTCTTTTTGGAGCTTCATATGATTACAGTTGAACCACTGAAGTGACATGGAATGTTTGGACCATGTTTTTGGCTCCTTTTCTAGACTTTGAACATCTTGTTGAACATCTATGGAGGATGAGTGAGCCGTTAGATTCATCTAAAACATCTTCATTTGTGTTCAATTTCCTTCGGCTTAGTCTCCAATTTATCAGAGGTCGCCACAGCGGAATGAACCACCAACTATTCCAGCATATGTTTTACATAGCGGATGCCCTTTAAGTCGCAACCCAGTAATGGGAAACACCTATACACTCTCATACACTAATATCCAATTCACCTATAGCACATGACTTTGGATTGTGGGGGCGCACCCGGGGGAAACCCATACCAACACGGAGAGAACATGCTTACTCCATACAGAAATGCCAACAGACCCAGCCGGGACTCAAACCAGCGATCTTCTTGCTGTGAGGCGACAGTGCTACCGTGCAACCTTCATTTGCGTTCAATTAAATTGTGGCATTAGAATGACGCAAATGCGAGTAATTCATAACATAATATAACTAACCCTTTAAAGCCATTCAAACAAGCGGTCTAAATCTCGGTATAGGACAGGTGCACCTAATAAAGTGGCCAGTGAGTAAATTTCAAATATAAAGATGGATAAAGCATGTATAAAACAACTCCCCACCTCCCATTCCTCCATATTCTGCAAGGCTACAAAAAAGCAGCCCGTCACGTAGAACATCTTCCACAATATGCTGTCTACAACAAAAGGAAACAGATAAATGAGCAGCACAGATCAACAATAATCCTTCCTATTTCTGCTTTATTCACTTCCAGGGTAATCACACATTGAGGAAACGCTTCTCACCAGAGCTGTAATAGGCTGCTGCCAGTCCAACTGAAGCTATTCCTGTCAAAAGAGGAAGGAGGGAGACATTTAAAGATATTTGCACGTTCAACTTTACACAACTCTACAAAAATCGGTTTTCAGTTTTCTCATACCAACAAGGATGGACCAAGATCTGATTCCAGGAGATCTCTTCAAATGAAGAAGCTCACATGTGTGTTTTTCTACAATCATATAGCCCATCTGTTAGAACACAAACACAAAGATGTTAATAATAGGTGCTTTTGGGCATTTCCTGTAGCATCACAATAATCATAACATGCTAGAACAGGCTTAGTACACAAAACACAAAAGTGTATCATGAACAGTGAGTTACAGAATATGAAATATTAATAACAAGCACAAAGACAACACCCTAACGTGATCACAGATCTCCTGTTATTAACTGACAGCACGTGAAAGTATCTGACATCACTTACCTCGTTGCTTTGCTTTCTCTCTTTAAATAAATGAATCTAATTGATTTCAATATTTATTTAATCTTAAATGTAGACATTTGCAACGGAAAACTCTTGAAAAACAGATTAAGGAAATAAAATGTGTAGCTCACAAAACGAACTCAACCCCGCCTTCTGATGACGTTAACTTCCGCCTGCGTTCCGATTGGATAAACCTATTGAAGGACCCGCCTTCTGTACTTTGACGCCTCCTTCCTCTACACGATTATGAATATATTGTAAGTTCAGAGAGAGCGTGAGTTGTGGCACGTGCATAATCTAAAAAAAATAGCATCGAATTAAGCGATAGATTGAATACTATATTAAGCTATTTGAAAATGGCTATTAATTCAACCCGTTTTAGCACCAATTCTATGTCCTCAAATCTTCTAACTGTATCAAATCATTTTATATGCGGTTACATGACATTGTTTGGTCGGTCCAGGGGGAGTTCACACCAGAGTTGCTGAATCACGCATGCGTATCGATCCATGCGAGTCATTCTTGCAAACCGGTTCTTTCAAACAGTTTGATTCTATGAATCGGTTCTTTTTTCAATTAATTCAATGTCACACGAACAAAAGGTACATATTAAAATAGTTTTTGAAAAAGAAAAGAAAAAATAGACGTTTTACATTAAATTAAATTCAGAGGATTAGATTTTTTGTTTTGTGATTGTTCTAAAAGATTTGCATATGGCTTGAAGCCATTCACAAAATGGGAAAGGTTTGGTTTACAGTGAGCCCACTTTTTCTTATGTATATGGTATTTTCCTAATAACATAAACAAATTAAAAATGTATTGTCCTTTACAATTCAAGTGCTCATTATCAGAATAAGACTATACATCAAATAAACTAATTTCCATCTTATGCTCCATTTTTTTGTTATTAAACAATTCCAAATCTTTCCAAAAATATTAAGAATCGATTCAAAGAAACAAATCAAATGGTTTTTACGTCATAACAAATTTATAACGTTGTGCAATCAATCATATTGTATAATGATACTATTAAAATATGAACAATATGCTTATTGAATTTTTTTAATCAGCTCATGTTTTGAGGCAAAATAAATCGCCTCATTATAAAAAGAAAACGTTATTCAGTTTTTCAGTTACTCAATTTTCGATTTAAACATTATTAACCTGCATAGTTAACCCTAATCCGGATCACAGCGAGTATTGGAGGTTTTTTCATTATTCAATCTAGATTATTTTTTCGATTTATGACAAACCAGGCGTCATAAGTCATCATAAGAAGTCATAAGACTGAGCTCACAGTTGATCGTTTATGAAAGAGGCGATTCGGTGATTCACTGAGTCGGTGACTCACAAACGGTTGATTTGGTTGATAAGATCCGACTCATAAGGACGATTCATTCACGAATCGGACACCGCTAAAGGACAATGGAGACGGATACGCTGGTGCGAAGCCGAGACGCGATCCTTCTACCGAGAGTGTGGCCCGTTGGGATTATTCAGAGTTGTGAAACGGATGACCAGAGGAACATTAGCGTTTTATGACCGCAGTGCGCCGTTTTCTGATGACCAGCTCGAGCCTTTAAGTGTCGATAGGAGAAGTTCCTGCTGCTGTGCTCTGCTGTGTCTTCTGGGTTTCCCCTGAACAATAAGGACTTCATATGATTTTTTTAACGTGAGTTACGAGGCCTGTTTCTGTTTTGTTACTGTTTGTGGCTTATTTCAGTTCTCAGTGATTCTGCAGTGTTGGGTTATGGTACAGGTTGTTGTGTAAATGCCACGGGTTATCTAAGGAAACCGAAGTTCTTGTTCTCTGTCATTTATTTATCTCCCTATGAGAAGATGAATGTAATCCAACTGCTAAACCCGTCATTATGTACAAAAGCATGAAAATCCCCAAAACAGCAATTGGGTGAAACTGAATAGCGCACATCATGGGAACCTTAAATTATCACCTTTCCTTTAAATTGGTGCTTGTGTCAATATTTGAGGTTTATAGCTGGCTTTACTGTAACTCTATTTTAATTCTAACCCCCTCTTCATGATTAATATGTGTTTTTGGGGTCACATAACACCCATAATGCTCTATAAAACCAGAAAGCGTCTGTTAACTTTCACTCACAGGAATTATTTATGGCACTGAATCTTTCAGAGTCTCCCATTACAATGTCTGAAGTCAAAATTGGACGGAAGAAAGAAAAGTGTGAGAACTGCACAAAACAGGTAATATTCTTATTTATTATTTCACACTACTCTTAAATAATGTAATAAAGCGATGATTCACCATGAAGTCTTAACTACTCACCCTCAGGCCTAAGATCTTCTTTTCTTTGGTCAAATTTTAAGGATCATTTCTAGTTGAAACTACATTTCTTTAATGATTATAAAATTAAGTCAATGTTTCCAGCACTTGTATCTGCATTAAGGTCTTTAAAGCCAAATAATCAGTCTGCAAGAAAAGGAACATTTTTTACAATGTTATTACGTTTATCGCTCTATGGAGCCAGATCAGTCTCAAAAATAATACATTTACAAAATAAAATTCATACAGACACAGCACATTTCACATTTACAAAATCTACAGTAATTTGAAAACTCAAAACACATTTCATAAATGCAAAACAATGTGTGAATTCACAAGAAAATAATAAATATTTTCGCGAAATTAATAGGATTTGTGTATTTATGAATTGTGTTTTGATTTTATGAATTGGATTTGTGTATTTATGAATACTGTTTTGAATTTATAAATTGGATTTGTGTACGTTTGAATCCTGTTTTAAATTTACTAATTAGGTTTGTGTATTTATAAAATGCGTTTTTGATTTATAAATTGGATTTTTGTATTTATAAATCGTGTTTTGAATTTACAAATGAGATTTGTGTGTTTTTGAATCATGTTTTTAATTATGTTGGCTTGAGAAAGCCAACATACTGTAATGCTACTTAAACTTATTCTTATTATTATTATTCTTATTATTATTATTCCGGCTTCTGACTCAAAAAAAGCAATCGCTTCTCCTCCCAGGGCTTAGATGCTACAAGCCCCAAATTTGGTCAAAAGCTGTCTTTTGCTCATGAGATGGTTGCTGTATGTCCTCATGCCGATAAGATTTGTAGTTTTTGAATTAAAAATTTTTTTAATTAAAAATTGTATCGAGTATTTGGGGCATATAAAAAAGTATACAATCCTCAAATTTGGCCAAAAGATGTGTTTGAAATTACTGATAATTGTCATATTAATTTGGTGTAATTATAAATAACAGTTTTCCTATAAATATTTTTTTTATATTAAATTTGTAAAATTCAGACTCAAAGCGTATCAGAGTGTCCACGAGATGGCGCCAGGAGACTATTTTTGAGCCCTTTGTAATTTAGTAATGGCCCTTTAAGAGGCACTTCATATTATGCTCGCAGTGAACTCCATAAAGCGTAATAAAACTGATCTGGATGCAGAATCATCCGCGTCGGAATCGACCCGCATGCATTTCTGTCTGCTACCCTGTGAGTTTTAAAATACATGCGTCTGATGTTGGCAGAAACATAACTTTACTTCAGATATTTCTTTCAAAACAGAATATTCTGTGCCGTGAAAAAGCCTTCTCCTCTACTTGTGATAATGAAAATGAAAGCCATGCGAACATTCACGTATATTATACAATAAACATATTTAATATAAAATTATTCTAACTTTATTTTTAATCTGTATTTTAACCCTCTAAAACAGCTATGTCCTTGCCACAAAACTAATAATCCATCTTCAAAACCTACAATTTCTTTCCATTCGGTCCGGTCGGACCTGAACGTCTTTATACCGTTGTAATCACGTGTAAATTCTAACAAAGACAATGTTTGACCTTTTTAAATCACATTTTATTTATTGTGCAAAAACAGTATTATAATGTTTTAAAGCAAAAATGTTAACAACAATTATTTACAAACAGTAAAAATATGTATATATATATATATATATATATATATATATATATATACATACAGTTGATGTCAGAATTATTAGCTCCCCTGTTTATTTTTTCCCCAATTTCTGTTTAATGGAGGGAAGATTGTTTCAGCACATTTCTAGGCATAATAGTTTTAAAAACCTATATCTAATTACTGATTTATTTTATCTTTGCCATGATGACATTAAATAATATTTGACTTGATATTTTTCAAGACACTTCTATACAGCTTAAAGTGACATTTAAAGGCTTAACTAGGTTAATAAGGTGAACTAGGCAGGTTAGGGTAATTAGGCAAGTTATTGTATAACGATGGTTTGTTCTGTAGACTATCAAAAAAATTGCTTAAAGGGGCAAATAGTTGTGTCCCAAAAATAGTTTTTAAATAATTAATAACTGCTTTTATTCTAGCCGAAATAAAACAAATAAGACTTTCTCAAGAAGAAAAATATTATCAGACATACAGTGAAAATTTCCTTGCTCTGTTAAACATAATTTGGGAAATATTTAAAAAAGGGGAAAAAAAATCAAAAGGGGGCTAATAATTCTGACTTCAACTGTATATATGTATGTATATATATACATACATATTTACATATATACATATATAACACATACACACATTTATGGTTAGGGTTATAAGGATTATTTCTTAATCCCCCTTTTATGTTAGCAAAAACATAAGTTTACTTCAGATATTTCTTTCAAAACAATATTCTGTGCCGCAACAGAGCCTTCTCCTCACTTGTGATAATGACAATGAAAGCCAAGCTTTTGACCTATGCTGTACCAAAAAAAAAAAATAAAATCACCCAGGTGATGACAACTAAATATTAAGATTATAACATTGTGTTAGTGGCCAGTGGGGTGGAACAACGTCATTGGTCAGAATTAACCACGTGATGAAGACGGCCTAATATTGTATTTAATGCGATTTTCTTCCTGTAAACTGTATATAACTATATAACTATAACTATATATATAATGCTGCAAATTACTGTAAATTGACTGTACTCTATATTAACTGCAAAAATTATAAGACTGATTAAATAAAAGACAAATTAACTAAATATCTGTGCTATTGTTTCATTAGTATTTTAATTTAATATTTTTCTTCATATGATATTTATTATAATGTAATTTTGTTCAGATTATAATATATACTATAAATACTAACTATACTATAGTGATCTGCATTAACCAACCTGAACAAATCAGTCCTCTCTCTCTCTCTCTCTCTCTCTCTCTCTCTCTCTCTCTCTCTCTCTCTCGATTTGATCAAAAATGTAAATGAGGCCTTCCGATTAACAGTCCAGTGGACCCTAGCAACAGCCTAGAAACCACTCAGAACACCCTAGCAACTACCTAGGAATGCCTTAGCTACACCTTAGCAACTGCCTAGCAACCACTTCTCAACCGCTGTGCTTCCTGCCAACTGCCTTTGAGTCCCCGGCACAGTCACGTTGGCTTTCTCAAGCCAACATCAAAGTTCGTCAACGAACTTTAGGTTCTAGTTTACAAATTGTATTTGTGTTTTTGAATCGTATTTTGAATTTACAAATTGGATTTGTGTATTTTTGAATCGTGTTTTAAATTTACGAGTTGGATTTGTGTATTTATGAATCCTGTTTTGAATTTAAAAATTAGATTTGTGTATTTTTGAATCGTGTTTTAAATTTACGAGTTGGATTTGTGTATTTATGAATTCTGTTTTGAATTTAAAAATTGGATTTGTGTATTTTTGAATCGTGTTTTTAATTTACGAGTTGGATTTGTGTATTTATGAACCCTGTTTTGAATTTAAAAATTAGATTTGTGTATTTTTGAATCGTGTTTTAAATTTACGAGTTGGATTTGTGTATTTATGAATTCTGTTTTGAATTTAAAAATTGGATTTGTGTATTTTTGAATCGTGTTTTTAATTTACGAGTTGGATTTGTGTATTTATGAACCCTGTTTTGAATTTAAAAATTAGATTTGTGTATTTTTGAGTCGTGTTTTTAATTTACAAATTGGATTCATGTGTTTTTGAATCGTATTTTGAATTTACGAATTGGAATTGTGTTTTGAATTTACGAATTGGATTTGTGTATTTATGAATCCTGTTTTGAATTTATAAATTGGATTTGTGTTGGTTTATTCGTGTTTTGAATTTACTAATTGGATTTGTGTGTTTTTGAATCGTGTTTTGAATTTACTAATTGGAATTTGTAAATGCATTATTTTTTGAGACTCATCTGGCTCCATATTTCTTTGCCACATCAAACTGTCCAGCATCAAAAGCCACATGTATTTATTTGTTTTCTCTGGCTGTTTTAGGTGTATGCATCATTTTGTATATTATTTATTCTGTATATGAACCTCCAAGGACCACAGGTTCATCTAAAAATCTTTAACATTATACTAAAGAAAAAAACTCGCCTGCAGGCAGTTTGGATGGTCAGAGTGTGAATAAATTGCCCAAAAAATGTAATCTTTTTGTGTATAATTCACTGATATTTCCTAATTGTTTCTATCTTAATCAGAGACCCCTCATGTGATTTATTCTTTATACTTGTAACTTGGGCTGCATGATATTGGAAAAAATCTAATAATGCGGTTTTAATTTTTGTTATATATTGCAATATGAATACAATTTCACTAAAATAGTTGAATAACCATTTGGAAAGAATTTATAATTGTAGATTGATTTTGATATTTCTGTATTGAAGTGCATAAAATATAATAAATAATCTACAAGCGTTGATAAATTCATTAAAGAAAAAGTTACAAATGACGTAAACATTGTTTTCTGACAAGTAAAACTGTATTTATGTAAACAGCAATTAAATAATCAAATGTAAAATAAAACCACATAGTCTTCATTTTATACACAATTCAATGAAATGTATGGTGAATAATTTGTAATACTTTTGTAAATATCTGTTAATAATAAGTTACAAATGGTGCAGTTTCATACGCTTCAATGTTTAAAAATCCTCACACAGTCACAGGCCTCAAAAAACACTTGCAGAATGATCAGTTATAATCCAGACTCAACATTGCATATACTGACGATGTGACTATTGCGAATGGTCACGTTGCTATATCAATGCTGAAACGATATATTGTGCAGGCCTACTTGTAACCTTTGTATTGCTTAAACAC
The DNA here is from genome assembly GCF_052040795.2 of Danio rerio. Taxonomy (NCBI): domain Eukaryota; kingdom Metazoa; phylum Chordata; class Actinopteri; order Cypriniformes; family Danionidae; genus Danio; species Danio rerio. The sequence goes on from NC_141032.1 coordinate 35,914,318, forward strand.
TCATTGTGGTTTATTTTCTGTTCCACTTTATAGTGCAACAAGAAACAAAGTGATGAAAGTATAAACTCACTTCAAGAGAAAGGTGTTGCCAGTGGAGAGGTACTCTATTGTCTTTTATTTTATTTACTTTGTGTATCAGACACAGTGCAATCTGATAAGCTGCGGTCTGCATCTGTTGTTTTGTTTGTGTTTGTATTGGGGTTGGATGAAGAAATGCAAACCTCATTTGTTTTGGACGTGTGCATAATCTGATACGTGAATTTATTTGTTTTTCGTCCCAGGTGAGAGAGTCTACCTCAGTTCAGCAGGTGTTGCTGAGTGCGTGTCTGTCCTGTGACGGCTGTATATCGGAGGATGAAGGCAAGAGAATATCACAGCAGAATCTGGACGAGATCAATCACGTGCTTGCTCTCAACAAGGTAGCGTTTGCCTGTCATGGATTTGGAAAGATGGTCTGTCGATGTATCTTACATTTGTCTTTTTATTTTTGGCAGAAATGTGACACTTCGAAGCACAAAATTCTCGTAGTGTCCGTGTGTCCACAGTCGGTGCCATTTTTTGCTGTTAAATTTCAGTTGGACGTTTCAGCAGCTGCACAGAAACTTTGTGGCTTCCTTAAGAGTGTGGGTATGTCTGGACGCCATATTTCATCTTTACACATCCAGCTGGTTTTTCTGTTTTATGACACCGAGTCAAGATGTGCACATGGCAAATATTTACTGCAATGCAGTCTATGCTCATTTGCACACATTAGGGTTATTTTAGTATAGTTTCTAATATTATTTTATATTGGCTTATATATTAAGTTAATTTTATTAAAGTATCAGAAGCGCCAGTTCCCTGAACTGTTTTAAGAAACTTCTTAAAACTCATCTTTTTATTATTGCTTATAACTTATGAGGCCTTCTTTTAATATGTATATTTTTAGCATTATTATCATTCTTACTTTTTTGTGTATTTCATGTTCTTCGGTGTGTTGATGCTCTTGTTAGCGCTTTGAGTTTGAGAAAAGCGCAATATAAATAAAATTTATTATTATTATTATTATTATTTTATTATATTACTTTATTAATGTTAAAGTTTTAATATCCTTTTAGTATGGTTGTTTTATTTTATATATGTTTTAGTTGCAGTTTTAAAATTATTTATTTATTTTATTTTCAAGCTTGTGTCAGTCCCTGAGCAATATTTATTTATTTTATTTTTTATTTTTTAAGCTTGTATCAGTCCCTGAGTAATATTTCTCTATTTATTTATTTATTTATTATTATTATTTTTTAAGCTTGTGTCAGTCCCTGATCAATATTTCTCTATTTAATTAATTAATTTATTTTATTTTATTTTCAATCTTGTGTCAGTCCTTGAGCAATGTTTTTCTATTTATTTATTTATTTTATTTTGTTTTATTTTTTAAGCTTGTGTCAGTCCCTGAGCAATATTTCTCTATTTTGTTTATTTATTTTATTTTATTTTTAATCTTGTGTCAGTCCCTGAGCAATATTTTTCTATTTATTTATTTTATTTAAACTTGTGTCAGTCCCTGAGCAATAGTTTTCTATTTATTTATTTTATTTTTGATCTTGTGTCAGTCCCTGAGCAATAGTTTTCTATTTATTTATTTTATTTGATTTAAACTTGTGTCAGTCCCTGAGCAATAATTTTCTATTTTATAATTTTTTTAATTATTTGTTTTTAATCAAATTTTTATTTTATGCTAATAATATATTTAACTTTACTTGACTATAAAACCCATTTAACATGCGAGACATGATTTATTTGATGCCATTTTAAAGGTTTCTTTTATCTGTCTCCTCAGGGGTTCATTATGTCTTTGACACCACCATAGCTGCAAGTTTTAGCATTTTGGAAAGCCAGAGAGAATTTGTTCAGCGCTATCGTCGTAAACATCATGACGCTAATGCTATGCCTATGTTCACCTCCTCCTGTCCAGGTAAGACAATCCTGATTCAAGTATATGCTCTTTTACATCTCTTAAAGTAGGAATACACAAATTTTCCTCCACATCTCATGTTCTTTTATTAAATCTGTATTGGCTAATTGGATCATTAGGTTTGAATGAAAAGGAAAGGTTATAGCTTGCATCTGGGCACATGTGCAACCTGCAAGACAAAATAAGCATCCCTTATTTTCTGTCTGAACGTCAAGTCTTAGTGTTTCTCATAACATTTCATCTCTTGGATAAGTTGAATGCAGTGCAGTTGTGTGTGAATGGGTGGGACTGGGTTAGATAGCCATAGCATTCTGCAGCTGTGAGATAGATGAGTGTACGCCACTTTACACACCCTTCCTGCTCTCCTCATAGCTTTCCTCCTTACCCCCAGAGCAGTGTTTGTTACTCATGAATGACTATTAACTCATTAAGCTGATGTGTTTACCAGATGCCTTTTACAATACATTTAACTTAGTCCTATCTGGTGAGGACACCTGTTGATGCAATATTTTGATGACAGACACAACCATTAACTTTTTGTTTGGAAATTAGTTTCTTACAGATGGTTAATTATTAATATGTTGGTTTAAAATATTATGTTTGTAATTTTCTTTTTTTCTCTCTTTTTTTTAGAGTGTAGCTGTTGGGTTAATATTAGTTTTTCAGTTAGATTCAAAATAGGGTTGGGCTGATATACAATGCCATCATCCATCGCTGATGGCCAATTTACAACATGATGCTGAGCCGGCATCGCCAATCCTCCTCTCCAGCTCGCGAAAAATACACACTCAGGCCCCGTTTACACTAATACGTCTTCGTCTTAAAATGGCATTTTAGAACGAAAATGATCCACACCGTGTTTTACCTAGGATTTCTGAACAGCCCTCCGTCTGCTGAAAACGCACATCACGTGACCACACACAGACACACACACAATGTCATGCGCTCGTCTGAGCTCCAGTGAGCAGTGCACGTTGGGTAGTTTATCAAGGATGTACCGCTGGATGGCATCTCACTATATTTGTTAAACGTGATATTCAGACATCCCAAATCTCCCGGAAGTTCCGGGAGTCTCCCGCAAATGCATAGCGATTCCCAGATGCCCTTCTCCCTCCTGGTTCTCAAATAAATTTTGTACCCTTCTCACCCCTCGCCACCGGACTGTCAAATACATCGTCCATCGCGATGTTTCACATTAGACATCGTACAATGCCAAATTTGTCGACATCGCCCAACCCTAATCCAAAATAGATCTATGACAATGCATCATTTTGAGAATAGGAGAACACACATTGTTTACATTAGGGTTTTCTTGTGGCAAAAAAATATGTTAATTAACCTTTTTCTGTGTCTCACATTTCACAGTTTTCTCCATATTTACGGTTTTGAATTGCTTTATGGTACCTTTATGCTTTTGTAAAACTTTAGCGTTGGAAATTTCTGCAGGTTGAATTTTGTTGGTTTTGGATTTTTGTGTTTGTGCGCAGGATGGATTCGCTATGCAGAGCGGGTTCTTGGTAGCGTGGTCACACCACACATCTGCACCGCCAGATCACCTCAACAGATCATGGGCTCCTTGGTGAAAAACTTTTTTGCCAGACAGCAGGTGAGAGATGAGAACCTGTCCTGGATTCCCTGGAAATAATCAAGCAAACTGTTGTAGATAAAAAAATTAATTTTTGATTTGTACACTTGCACCAATTAATGTAGCCCTCTTTTAAATTGATGTATTATTTTAAAAGTTATAATCAGGGCTGCTGAATGCTTCTGATTGGCTGAGGAATGTAGTAAAGTGTGTGGGTATTTTCAAGAAAACACACAGCTTAAGTAGCATTGCAGTTCCATATCAATTTGCTAAATATTTTGTCATTTCAAAAGTCTTTAGAGCTTACGCTGAGAGAAGAATCAAAATTTATAAGTACACACTCAATATCACCAATGCTATGGAAAGCATTTTTTTACTATAAAGGTTTTGTTTTTCATAGACAACCTGACATACACACCTTGATTTAAAATATCTTTTGAGGTTACATGTGGTAGTATTAATAGGTTTTTAAACGACCAAAGTTTGCCTGTTGTGTGGGCAATATTTTTCATTAATTCAGTGTTTTTTCTTTTACGAGTAGACATGTGTGTTGATTTTATCACATGTATCACAATCATGTAAACTGCTCATTTTCTTGTTAGTGATGCACTGTATCTGTTTTGTATGTAGAAACTGACCCCAGAGCAGGTTTTCCATGTGGTTGTGGCACCCTGCTTTGACAAGAAGCTTGAAGCTGTGAGAGATGAATTCTACAACAGCATCTTGGAGAGCAGAGACGTGGACTGTGTGCTCACGTCAGGTATGATTAAGATACTGGCTTCCTTCTCCTGTTGCCTTCTCAGATTAATTTTTAACCGGTCTAGATAAAATCGCTTGGATTTAGTTGCCCAAATATGTATTTTTTCACTCTTATTTCAAGCCTACAATGATGTAAAACTATGTTAAAGTGTGCAAATAATACAGCCTTTGAATGGTTGTGAATTCTTAAAAATTCCCCATTGGGTCTTTCCTTCCTGGAAATGAACAGCAGTATCTGTTGTGTGTTCCAGAACAGAAGCAGGTTTGAGTGGAGGGTGTTTTTATGATCTTTGAACTCCTGAAACCGCACTTAAATGATTGTTTGGTTTTAGGAGAGATTCTCCACCTGATGGAACAAAGCAAAGTCACTGTTGAGGAAGTGGACTCTGCTCCTTTGGATCATGTGTAAGTTCAATTTATAGAAAAAAAAACAACAACACTGTAGATCTTCTGGGGGCTGTACCATAAAGACAGATTAGCTTGCTAGCCAGTTAAGTTTCAGTTTAATGTGCACCAATACTGGGTTTTAGGTACTATTGAGGTGTTTTTTTGTGCCATGGCAATAAATAGTGACTGCTAAAACCATTTATGTTACGTAAAACCACAAATTGGTGCAAACAAAAATTGCTACCCCAGGTGTCAAAACAGGCATTGTCCTGAAAATAACCATAGAATTTACAATAAGAGGCAGTGATGAGACTAGATAATTATTCTGTTATGTGATAATTATGTGTGTGTGTGTGTGTTTTGGTTTAGAATTGGTGAGATCAGTGACTCGGGTTTGACCAGACATGAAGGTCGTGGATCTGAAGGCTTCCTGGAACACATTTTCAAACATGCCGCCAAGGAGATTTTTGGCCTAGATGTCCAAGACATTGTGTACAAGACACTCAGGTGAGAGACGGACCAGTTCATTTTAATTGGGATCTCCGGCAGCTACAGATATAATAAAGAAACTCCTTGCATGTTCTCAGTTTCCATGGTTGTACTGAATTTATTAGGTATCTGTATGAGTTTGACTAAAACTATTGTCATTTAGAGCAGTGGTCCCCGACCTATCACTGCAGACCGGTTGACGCTGTTCTTGTCACGTGACTCGCTCAAATGATGGCGATGTGAGAGAATACGGTCATTTTTTTTTTAAATAATAGATTTTTTATAATAAAAGATTGTTCAGACTCCGACAATGAATAAATAAAGCAAAAATAATTAATCACCCAGTGAGTGGCCTGGTACCAATTGATCCACGGACCGTTACCGGTTTGCGGCCTGGTGGTTGAGGACCACTGATTTAGAGCATTTTCCAGAAAATGGCAGTGGCAGGTATTTCCATCGTTCGGTTATTCCACTAAATTTTGCTTTCTTAATCTAAAATGTTGTTTGCTTTCTTAAGTTTAAATATTTGTATTGTAATAAATACAAGCATTGTTGGCGAATAGGCTTTTTTGTTATTTGGTGAATGTGCTTGTGTAGTGGAAATTCCATCAGTAGTAAAAAAAAAAAAACACATTGTGCATTAATGAAGTGTCTCTCACACAGGTGAGTGGGCTTGACAAACCAACTGGAGAAACACTTTTCTCTCTAAATACATTTAAAAAAACCTTCCTTCTTACTCTAGCATTTAATTCTCTGAGCAATAACAGTTTGTATAATTAGCACTTGTGTGTATTGCCTCTCCTTTTGAATTGCTGAATGCTTGCTCAGTTGTAAGTCACTGGATGAAATCACCTGCTAGCTGAATAAATGTAAATGTAGTTTGCCAAACAATACAAAAAAAAATATTTTACACAAATGCATGACTAAACCTGTAATTGGAGTGAAGAGGAGAATTTCCAAGTGTTTTATTTTTTATTTAAAGCATCTTATTTTTCCCATAGCTGTTTATGGGTCATCCATGTAAGTTGAAATCACTTATGGCCAATAATCCTTGCATTGCCTGTTTCATTTCCGGTCAGGAATCGAGATTTCCAGGAGGTGGCGCTGGAGCGTGATGGAGAGACACTCCTGCAGTTTGCTGCAGTCTATGGCTTCCGGAACATTCAGACTTTAGTGCACAGAATGAGGAAAGGCAAAGTTCCTTACCAGCTAATAGAGGTGCTATCCTGCCCTGGAGGTATGAAATACATTTATTAACAAATATTACATTTATTTCATTTTAGGTGTTTAACTTTAGGGGCTCATTATAAATTTAAAAATAAACCTAAATATTTTATTACAAAGCTTGCATGGTCATAAGACAGTAGATTATTAACAAATATTATTATTAATTAATGATTAATTCCGTTTTAAACACAATCATTTATTCTCAGAAACACTGCGGTTTTTGTACATAAATACAGTGGATTCTTTGGCATGTTAAGATATTATAACAATTTAAAATAATTCCTTCTTTCTAATTGATTTTAAAATGCATAAAACATGCTTGCATATTTCAAATGAGTTTGCATTGTCAAAGGACACCTTGATATTACAGTATTATTATTATTATTTGAAAGGGCTGGAACTGTTGTGGAAAATAGTAAATATTCAAGGTTGCTTTTTTAGTCTTTGGAAATAAGAGTATCTTCTGTTTACCAAAGTTGCTTTCATTTAAAAAAAATACAACAGAAGCTTTAATATTTTAAGCAATTTTTACAAGCTTAAATAATGTCATTTGCAAAATACGCTTGTCAAAAAGGTTTGCATGATCATTGCTGGAATAACCAGGACAATTTAAAATTTTGAGGCCTGGAAAAGTTCTGGAATATAGTTAGTTTTCTTTTTGCTACAAAAAAAACAGTTTCTTATGTTTAAGCGTTTATGTAGCAAACATGTGTTATTTATGTATTTGCATGGTCATAGAAATGATAATAAAGTAATGATAATTACTTTATGATAATAAAGTCAACATTTTCTGAGTGACAACTATTAGATGGACATAGATATATAAATAAGTAATTAATTATGATATCCATTCATTAATAACAATAATACTAGATGTACACTTGTATAATTACAAATAAAAGTATAATTGGACACCCTTTACTATAAGATTTCATTAGTTCATGTATTTACTAACATGAACTAATTATGAACAATACTTCATTTACTAATGTATTATTATTAACATTCAAATTCATGCTTGTTAATATTAGTTAATGCACTGAACATAACGTCATTAACATCAACTAACAATTAACAACCGTATTTTTATTAACTTTACCAACATGAACGCATACTGCAATGTATTGCTCGTTGTTTGTTCATGTTACTCGATGCATTAACTAACTTTTTTTTGTCTTTTCAGGCTGTTTAAGTGGGCGAGGACAAGCTGAAGGAGAGGGAGGTCGACCAGACCGGACTTTAGTCCAGCAAATGGAAGAACATTACAGCAGTTTACCCGTCCGACTGCCAGAAACCAATCTGGAGGTCCAGCGCCTCTACCAGGACTGGCTGGATGGCCACGATTCTCCACATGCACAGCAGAGCCTCCACACTCAGTACAAAGACCACACACACCTGCCCGCTCACATAACAAACCCTGACATTCAATGGTGATTTCCACATGTATGAAACCAAACATGGCATTAACAGCACCAATCAAGACTGAACGCTTAATGCCATCTTAAAGTTCATACGGACTGCACTGTGTCTGCAGTGAAAGAAAAGCTGAACGGAGGACCAAAGAAAGGCTTCTTGCTCTATGCATTGAATCAGACTGTGCTTTATTAATAAGAAGACTTCGTTCGTTCACTAGTTTCTGGAACTTTTATTCCCATTGCACCTAAATGATGTCATGCATGGATAGGCAACTAGCCATCACACAGATGCTAAAGTGTTTTCAAAACCAATAACACAAGGCAAAAAACTGACTATTAACTATTAAAATTGATTACTGGACCCTGTACATATGTACTGGAGATGGTTTGTGTTTGATTACTGCTGTAAAAAAAGTGCTAACGAGTACATATTGGTGCTATGAATCAATTAAAAAAATACCCGTCCACCATAAAATGTAATTTATTGCTATGAAACATGCGTGGACTAATTTTAACCCTGATTATAATATTATTTAGATTAATTATCTGTTTTAATAGCACATACATAAGTTACACCTAGGCCCACACTGCTCGCGCAGAATTCTGCAGATTTTTCACAGAATTCTGCAGATTTTTAGCCCATTATTAATTCTGTTAACTTGAGTAAATGTGTAAATCTGAATTTATTCAGTTTTTATTCAGTAATTTATTACTTTTTATTTAATATATTAAGGGTTTAGTTATGATATTCCGCTGGATACTCCCAAAATAATTCTGCAGAAATCCGCAGATTTTTACCAAAATTCTCAGCAGAAATAGCAAAAAACATGGTTATATGGCCCTGGTTATACCCATAGATTTATGCATTTTTAATGAACATTAAAAAAAACAAAAACGTTTCTATTACCTTTTGATAGTTCCCTCAAAAATGCTGTGATCGTTTACTCATTTTTCGCTTGTTCAAAATCTTTTCTTCCTTCTTAGAACATAAAAGAAGATGCTTGGAAGAATGCTGGATGCAATAGACGTATGGCCTGTTTCCACTGGGTGGTACTCTATGGTTTGGTACTCTTTTATGGCCATTTCCACTGTCAAAAGGAACCAAAAAGCGAACCGTAACATACCACTTTTTTGGTACCCTTTCGACAGTTCCCACTACAACAAAAGGGTATCAAAAGGCGGAGCAAGACACGCAGCTGAATGCTATTGGTTTTCAGCGACATCACTAGCTTGTGCACAAGCCAGGAGAATGAAACAAAGGAAGCGTCATTTTTAAATACACAGCCGAGACATTACATTTTAATAATATATACATATAATAACAAGCCATAGTTGACCCGAGCTTAAACAAACCTTATCATTGTCTTAATGAACATCCACAAAGCCAAGAAGAGGAGCAGATTCTACCTGGTGCCTCGTAGTTTTTTACAAGGCTGTCTAAAGTGAAAGCGGTTTCGCTGTCTTGCCTGCGTTCGTTACATGTCTATATTTGAATTAACAAACTTCCTGAACTGATGATAATAATGTGCGCGTGATTATTGAAGTGCTTCTAACATCTGATCCTTTCAGAAATGGACAAACACGAGAGTCACATGTGAAAAAACAAAGGAGTGAATGATTGTTTCAGCAACCTAAAACATGAACAAACTGCCATGTTCAATTATTATCATCCCTTTTGGACTAATATGAACCCTGAATGATGGGATGACTCTCTAACAGAGGTTACATGTGCTGCTGAAGATTAAAGATACAGATGAGAGGTTTGCTGTGACTGTGGGCTATATATTGCGTGTTGTTTTTGAACCCAAGTAAGGACTTAATGTATGTGTGTGTACTTTATGTGTAGTTGGTAACCGAGACTGTAAGGGTCTGTATGTGTTCATATATGTTGCATTTATTTATTTTATATAATTGCAGACGTTACAGTAGGCTATTTTGCAGTAGGCTATTATCATTGATCTGCAGTTATAATCAAATCATCATAGAAAGGTTAGTACTGAACATTTATACACAAGTATTTATGTGTATAAAGCATCTGTTTTGTGAGAAGTGCTTTTCATATGATATGTGATACAGCCTTCTGTACGAAGATACACTTTTGCCAGTGGAAACGCAAGCCTGCCAAAAGTGACCCATACTGTACCACTCAGTGAAAACAGGCTCTATGAACTTACCCCATTATTTTTATTTTTTATTTTTGGATGACAATGACTACTGCTTTCCAACATTCTTCAAAATATATTGTAAAAAAATATAAAGACTCATGAAAATTTGGTGAGCACATTTTCATCTCTTAAATTGTTGATTGGATATTTGGGGGTTGCTGTATAATATTGTTGGGCAGTGGCCATTTTCTTTAAGCTGCCAAAAGTGTGTAGATCAGTTGTAAAACTAATCCATATGTCGGCAGGAGGGTTAATGCATCTCTTACAAAGCCAAATCTGTGCTTTTTGTGACAATTTTTTATATTGTGTTTTTACATTTTAAACTTAAATCACTGACTATTGGCAGCTGCTGAATGTGTGTTCTTGACAACCTGGCTGACCTCTGACTTAACATATGACACAAGACACAGTTGAAGAGGAAGCTCCAGTGAGAGTAGATGAACGAGGGTAACCCAAGGGCAGTAACTAACTGGAAGTGAAAAATGAGAAGTTAAAAAGTCAGAGGATTTCACTGTGAGAGAAGAAGAGCTTGAGTTTTTTAGCTGGAGTACATCATCATGCATCATTCATCTGCTGCTGGAAGCGATTTTGAGTTTATAATTTGAAATCATTTTTGTAATGAAAACACATCAATGCTGTCTGTGCCAATAGTGTCATTGCACATCAAGTGTCGGGAGTTTGAGTCCTGGCTTGAGGACTTTTCTC